>NW_027331931.1:2079277-2349277 GCF_048418815.1 Hemitrygon akajei | reverse complement strand
TCCACATAAATCGGCTGGCGAAGCAGTTTCAGGACACGCACTCCCGTAGTAGGACCATGTGTTAATATGCAGGTTTATGTTATTGGATCTTTATCTCCATCCGCTGGCGGACTGAAATAAATCCTCAAGATAGTGGATGCGTTCACCAAGTGGATAGATTTCTTCTCAACTCGATAATGAAGACGGCTGACGCTACGGACGGGATTTTGTCCGAGAGAGTTTTCTACCTGTTAGGGATTGCCAAGGACGTTGGAATCAGATGAAAGTCCCGACTTCACCACACAGGTGATACAAAATCTAATGTAACAGTTTGGGGTATAAGAGAGGTTCCATATCCCCTATCGACCACAACGCAGTGCGATTATTGAAGAGATGAGCAGGACTTTAAAAGCCATGTTAGCTAAAATGGTTAAACGACACATGGGACACTGTCTTACCCTATGTTCGTATGATAGCTGTTGTCTGCCCCGTTCGGATATGATCGAAGTGCCGAGAGAGAGAGCCACTATGATGTGGGTCAAGAGTTCTGAACCAAACAGGGTACTGAATATTACGCTCATAGTGGAAAACGAAGCCAACACTGAGCTGAAAGGAATAATTAAATGAAAAATGAACACAGCTCATCTTCAGAGCCAGTGGACTTGACAGCCCAATTTCTCAGGTAATGCGGGATGCAAGCAGGCAGCAAACCATTGCTGTGCTTTGCTCAAGTATCGACGAAAAGTAATAATTAGCTGATACATGCATATTCACTAGCCCAATTGCCGTAACTGCTGCGCTACCGTTACTGTGTTTCGGACAGGGAATGCCCTCCCTTGGTCAAGCCGCTGAGGCGTCACAGACCTGTGTCCGCTGGAAGTCCTGGATGAGCGACTTGTCAAAGATGTCCTTCGTCAGGAGGCGCCGCACCATATAGACCAGGAAACCAACCATCAAGCGAGGAGGAGGGTGGGGCGCGGTGACTCGGGCCAGGCTGATAACATCGTATACTGGGTATATCTTCAGTGATGCTGGTAGACATAATCTATACGACACCTCGTTAAAAGCCGTTTCCACGACAAACGGGTCCTATATAGCGCGGTGCCAATTTGCGGCTCCGAACTTTCATGCGAAGATCCCTTGGTGCATCCAAAATCCCGCTCCTGGTTTGAATGGCCTTGCCTGTCGAAGGAACGGATCAGCCTGCCGGATTTGTTCTTTCTGGGCGCGCAGCAGAGAAGCCCTGGCTCATCTCGAGGAGCGCTTGTAGCGCTGGGTCAACTGTTGAGCAGCAGGAACTCCTGCATCAGTCTGTTGCTCAGGGTAGAGCGGGGGCTGGAACCTCTTCTGGGATTCAAAGGACGACTGGAGGTTATTGTGGGCGATCTCTGCTTAAACCAATTGTGACCTCCAGGACGGGGGTTTGGAGGAGACAAAACAATGCCTGGTTGTCTCCAACTCCTGGTTCACTCTCTCAGTCTAGCCATTGGATTGGGAGTGGCCGCCTTCTGAATAGTCTGAGACAGGGTAGTAAAGTATTGGCTCAGCAGGGCTGCGGTGAGAACAGCCGGAGGGAAGGTAAGTAGGTAAGTTCATCCCTTATTTAGTATTCAGATCTTGAGCGTGTATGTCTGCAGAGCCAGTGTCTTGTTCTGACGTCAGATGTGGGATATTCCGTAGACTCCCAGTGTCGCATTTTGAGTACTGCTGGGGGGATGAGCTACCGGATGGAAGCAAACGTTTGGCCGTGACTCTGTCACTGAGTCTGGCCCTCTGGCAAACAGGAAACAAAGATTGTAGTTTGCCTCGCAGGTGCCAGGATCCAGGGCATTTCTGGACGTGTCCTGAAAATTGAGTGTAAACAAACAGAAATCCTGGTACATATTGTAACCACCGAAATAGGAAGAAAAAGGGAGGTGGTACTGAAAAAAAATAGTAGATAGGAAGTTAGGAAAGAAGCTGCGAAGCAGAACCTCAAGGGTAGTAATCTCGGGTTTACAGCCTGTGACTGCGACAGTAAGGATGGGATTCAATGAAGTGGCAGATATATGCGTGGCTGAAGAATTGAAGCAGGGAGCAGGAATTCGGATTTCTGGATAATTGGGAACATTTCTGGGGCAGGTGGGACCTTTTCCATAGGGACGAGTTGCACTTGAATCTGAGAGGGGGGCATTATTCTTGCAGGCAGATTTACAAGAGCTGCATGGGATGGCTTAAACTAATATGGCAGGGGGTGTGAACCAGGCTGTTAGAGCTGGGGATGAGAGAGAAGGTTAACAACCAGATGATGGGTGTTACCTGAATGTAAGAAAGCACAGACCAAGTACTTACTACATATGCAGTCAGAGCAAAGAGTTAAATTGTACTGAAGAGACAAAATTCAAAATAGCGAAGGCTGGAGGACTGTGGGTGCTCTGTTTAAATGCGTGTAGCAATCAGGATAAAGTGGGCGACCTCGTAGCGCAATTAGGGATGGGTGGGTATGATATTGTGGGCATCAATGAGTCGAGGCTGATGGAAGGGCATATTTGAGAGCTTAACATCAAAGGATATACTCTGTATGGAAAGAACAATCAGCAAGGCATAGGCGGTGGGGTGAATCTGTTGTTAAGAGTTGGAATTACATCTTCAGAAAGAGGTGACATGGGGAGAGAGAATTTTTCAACTTTCGATTGCGTGGAGTTAAGAAATTACAAGGGTAAAGAAAAAAAAAACAGCATGAAAAACATATAAGGCCTCCGAATAGTAGCCGAAGTGTGGGTTGAGATTGCAGAGGTTGCTCGAAAAGGCAGGCAATAGGGTAATGACACAATTGTAACGGGGGATCTCAATATGCAGGGCGACTGGGAAAATCAGGTGGGTGTCGGATCGCCAGGGAGTAAAATCTTTAATTACCTACAGGATGGCTTTTTAGAGCAGCCTGTGCTTGAGCCTACTCAGTGAAAGGCTGTCTTAGATTGGGTGTTGTGTAATAACCCCGATAGTTATTAGGGAACTTAACGCAAAGGAACCGTTAGAAGGCAGGGATCATAATATGATTGAAGTCACACTGCAATTTGAGACGGAGAAGCATAAGGCACATGCATCTCTATCCCAATGAAATAAAGGCCATTGTGGGACATGAGAGACGAGGCTGCGACTCAGGTGGATTGAAAGGGAACAGCAGGGATAACGTCAGTGCAGAGGAGGCTGAAGTTTCTGGGAATAGTTCACAAGGCTCAAGATAGATATACCAAACAGAAGAAGAGGTTTTCAAAGGCGGTGACCGGCAACCGTGTCTGACAAAGTTAAAGGGTGCATAGAAAGCGCATCTAAAGTAAGAAACTGGATAATTTCGAAACTTCTAAAATACAACAGAAGGCAACTAAAAAGCTATAATAAAGGTAAAGATGACATATGAGGATAGACTCGTCAATAATATAAAGCAGGATACCAAGCTGTTTTTCCAGTTATATAAAGAGTAAAAGGGATGTGAGAGTTGGTAGTGGAAAACGATCCTCGTAAGGAGGTAGTAGGGGACTGAGAAATGGTAGATGAACGTAATGGGAACTTTGCATCTGTCTTCACAGTCGAATATACTAGCAGTGTGCCAGAGTTCCGCGAGCGTCTGGAAGCAAGAGCGAGCGCTATTCAATTACAAAGGAGAACCTGCGAGACAAACTCAAAGGTTTGAATGTAGATAAGACACCAGGGCCAGGTGACCTCCATTCCGGAGTTCTGAGGTAGGTTGCTGATAGGTTGAATCCGGAAACCAAACCGAAGCATGATCTTAGAACAATCACTTGATTCTGGCACGGCTGCGGACAACTGGAAGATTGCAAATGTCACTCGACTCTTTAAGAAGGGAGGAAGGCAAAAGAAAGGAAATTATTGGCTCGAGAGCCACAAAGGTGGGGAAACTGTTGGAATCTATTATTAAGTATGAGGATTAGAGGTACTTGGTGACTAATGATAAAATAAGTCAAAGGCAGTATGGTTTCTCTCATGGGAAATCTTGCCTGAGAAAACTGTTAGCCTTCTTCGAGGAAGTAACTAGCAGGGTGGACAAAGGAGAGGCAGTGGATGTCATTTCACAACGCGTTTGATAAGCTGCCACAGATGAGGGAGAAGAAGAAGAAGAAGAAGAAGAAGAAGAAGAAGAAGAAGAAGAAGAAGAAGAAGAAGAAGAAGAAGATATGGTGTTACAGGAAAGGTGCCGGTGTGGATAGCGGAAAAGGTGACAGGCAGGAGGCAGCTGGTGAGAATACAAGGGCCTTTTCTGGTTGTCTGTCGGCAAGTAGAGGTGCTCTTCAGGGGGTCAGCATTGGGACCACTGTTATTCAGGTTGTTTTTCAAAGATGATGGCTTTGTGGTAAAGTTTGCGGATGATATGAAGATATGTGGAATGGTAAGTCGTGCAATGCGATTGCAGAAGGACTTTAAAAAATTGGAAGAATGGGCAAACAATTGGCAGTTGGAATACAGTGTTGGGAAATATATGAGAATGCATTTTGGTAAAAGGAACAATAGTGCAGACTATTATCTAAATGGGGAGAAAGTTCAAACGTCATAAGCGCAACGGGACTTATGAGTCCTCCTGCAATCGCATGGCTTCCTCTGCACGACTGACCCGTCCACCCAGCAAGACTCCCACACGGTAAACTTACAGGTTGAGTCTGTGGTAAGGAAGGCAAATCAAATGTTCTATTTATTTCGAGGAGTACATAATATGAAAGCAAGCATAATATGAAAGAAAGCATAATATTGATGAGCATTTAGAAGTCGCTATTTAGGAGGCACGTGGAGCATTGTCAATCGTTTTTGTCACCATATTTCAGAAAGGATGTGTTGTCAATGGGGAGGGTCAGGGCGAGCTTCCCGAGGAATGAAGGAGCTAACATATGATGAGCAGCTGGCAGATATAGGCACGTACTCACTGAAATCTCGAAGAATGCGTGGGGATATCATTAAAATCTACCGGATGTTGAAAGAACTAGATAGGGTGGATGTGGGGAAGATTTCCCTCTGATGGACTTTTCCAAAACTAGAGGGCAAAGCCTCAGAAATGAGGGGAGACCCCCTTTAGAATAGAGGTAAGGAGGATTTATTTTAGCCATAGAGCAAAATCATCTGGGCTCCTGAGTTGCAGGCCAAGTCCGCGTCTATATTTAAGGTGGAAGCTGATTGCTTTCTGATCAGTCAGGGCACCAAGTGATATGAGGAGGTCAACTGTATGCGGGGTCCTAGATCAGCCACGATGGAATGTCAGAGTAGGCTCGATGGGCTAAATGGCCTTATTGTGTTCCTATGTCTTACGGTCTTAAATGAGCATGCAGTAGATTCGGATCTGCGGGCATATCTGGGTCTGAAAACTGGATTTGGAGTTGGGAAAAGTGAAGGGTCTGAGGGCAGAGAGTTTTTACTGATCAGTAGTGGAGCGGTACGGAATCTGTGTAATAGATCGTTTTGGTTGTTATATTTATAATCTCACAGATCGTTACTGTGAAGAGAGGATTGTTGAGGAGGAGAGTGGGCAGGGAAGATACCCGGAGATGAGCAATTCGGACACGGTATCGGGAAAGTGACGTTGATGTGGTTTCCTGCGTCAAGGGTATAAGCAACCTTTGCAAGTGAGGAGTTTGCGTGTAGATGCAGCTTCCCTGGAGGTGGAGGAAAGAGGACACGCTAACAGGTGGAACCCGATGTGGGAAAACATGGTTTGTCAGGTCTGAGAGCGGTCTTAATATACCATAACCACGCAGAATCAGAAACCCATATTGAGGCGGTTTGAAATGTCGGAAGCAGGGGTTATGTGATCACATGTGCAGGGGGCAGGGTTTCTGTCTCCATCAGACCGGAGTTACAAGTTACAATGTGCAGGGATGAAAACACAGCGCTGGGGGTCCTGATTTCATCACTGATTCTGGCACAGTGAGCAGGTTAATTTTATGGGAAAGAAGAACACAGAATGTTGCGACATTGGAAGAGATCTTTGTGCCTTCCTTATCAAAAAGTATCGAACCGAAATTCCAGGAGATAGCTAAGTTGTGCCGAATCCCGCTCCTGTGTACTGTCGATTTGATCGTCACCTCATGCTAAATGTGCATAAGATGTGCATAAATGTGCCTTCGCCTAAAATATTACTAAAGTGGCTACGGACCTCATCTACAGTCGGTGTTCGTTCAAATTCTTTGTTAGCTCCTTTATATATATATTACAAAAAAACAAAGAAATGAGAAATTACGGCGCCTACCTCACAACGAGGGAGCTAGGGCTTTACTCTTTGGAGAGAAGGAGGATGACAGGAGACATGATAGAGGTGTACAAGATATTAAGAGGAATAGACAGAGTGGACAGCCAGCGCCTCTTCCCCAGGGCACCACTGCTCAGTATAAGAGGACATGGCTTTAAGTTAAGGGGAGGGAAGTTCAAGGGGGATTTTAGAGGAAGGCTTTTCACTCAGAGAGTGGTTGGTGCGTGGAATGCACTGCCTGTGTCAGTGGTGGAGGCAGATACACTAGTGAAGTTTAAGAGACTACTAGACAGGCATATGGAGTAATTTAAGGTGCGGGTTTATATGTGAGGCAGGGTTTGAGGGTCAGCACAACATTGTTGGCCGAAGGGCTTGCATTGTGCTGTACTATTCTATGTTCTATGTCGTGGAAGCTACCTTGAGAAACAGACTTTCTGCAGATAATAATTGGACCTTGGGGAGATATTCCTTTTGCAGGCAAAACTATCATAAATTTGATACCAACTCATTTGAGTTGAAGTTAAGAGGTCTGTAAAAGTGAATGCAGTCTGCTCATAGCGCATTGAAGAAAGTGCCGATGTTGGCTGTAATCATCTAAATTAACTTGTAACGCTGCCTACTCAAACCGAGCAGGAACCAGGGAGAACCAGCTCTCCGAGCACTCAGTGTGAATTCCGCCAGTTATCCTTGTGATTGCAATATTTTCCCGAAGAAATCCGTTTCCTCTCTGTTACTGAGAAGGAACGGCTTTCAGGTCACCCGACCAATGAACAATCGCACTAGAGTGCGGGATTCATCGTGGAAATGGGGTGTGGGGGAAAGGAGAGAGGGCATATCGTGAGAAGGTAAACAATTGAAAGGTAGGGTGAAAGGAGATGGAGATCGCGGGCTGCGGGGGCTGAAGGATCTGTTTCCGAGCTGTGTCTCTATCGGGCTCTAAACCAAGTTTATCCTCGCCTCACCCACGTTTCCTGATGACCGCCATTTCTGTTGTGTCCAAATGGAAAACACTGCGACAGCCTCTGAGAAGATCTCAAATATTTAGTTTATTAATTAGTTGAATAACTGACGTGAGCGGATATTTCGCTGCGCTGATGAACTGCTCTCTGAACTTGGACTGAGTTACCCCATAAATAAACGTGTTTGTGCAGCAACTTAACACCAGCAACATATCTCCGGAGTGTCCAAATATATATTCTGAATCATTGTAATTATTCTGATCCAATCCGGAAATCGTGTAATAAAGGAATTCGGCAACATACACCGACCACAGGATGATGAAGCTCCCTGAGATGGTGAGAAGTAAGATCACAGACCTCCTCCTGCTCTCCATCTCCGGGTCACTGCGGTTCTCCGTCTTACTCTGACCCCTCAGCCCCTTACGGACGCGACTCGTCACTAAAATGTGTCTGACTGTCAGAGCGTTGAACAGTAATATTAACACGAACGGGAGTAATGGCGTTAGAACGGTAGAAAGCCAGTCATATCCCACCCACCCGGGATCCGTATAGTAGCCCGGCTTTATAATACAGTCCCAGGGTATATTGTCAATCACTTTGACAGAGTGATATATGAAGAAGATGGGCACATTTTTAACACAGAACAGAACTCCAGTTATTGTCAGAACCAAAGCCGCAGTTTTCCCGGTGCAATACTTTGCTTTCCGCTTCTGACAACAGATGGCGACAAAACGATCAAAGGTGAAAGTGACGGTGAACCAGACAGAACAGTCTGTTGATGCCTCTCCCAGGGCGGAGATCGCACTGCACACCGGGGTGATGTCCAGGAAAGTTCCGGGGAAGTAATAATAACTGACCCGCCACAATATGAGTTCAAAGATGATGGTAAGAAGGTCCGCCGTTGCCATGGCCACCAGGTAGCGAGTGGTGCAGGTGGAGATGCCGCATTTGCCCCGGGACAGGATCACGATTGCCACTAAATTCACTGGGGGAGCAGCAAAAAAAATGTTAATAGCTGTTTCCTCGCTCTCTATGTCGCAGGGCAGAAATAAGCGGGTAACTGAGAACAATGAAACTTTGCAGGTAACTCATTTCTGGAGGATTCAGAGTCGTAGAGCAGGAGACCCGAATGCCTCAGTCGAGTGCATTCTATGCGATAGGGTCCGATATTCGTTTCAGGGAGAGGAGTAGTGTTTGTCCGTGTTTAATAGCTGATCAGTGAGGGCGGTTTGGAGAAATCAATATAAATCTCCCAGCATCGCGGTTTCGAATGAGATACAAAGCCTGGACGCCTCAGCAACTTTGTCACGATGGAGATCGCTGTGTTCTCGTCACCTATGCTATGTCAGTCTCCCCATACCGCGAGGCCGCGCTCCCCCCCTCCTCTGTCAATTCTCAAATATCAAAACAAAGGTGTTTCACCCGTTCGCATGACTTAGTCTTATTTCCCTCGGGATCAACAAAGTTTGTCTGTCTGTCCGTCTGTCCCCTCCTCGACTCTGGATGGTCAAGCGTCCACAGGGGACCAGCATGGCTTTTCTCTTCTAAAGTCTCCAACTACTCTCGGCCACTGTTTCCTGTACGCAATGCAAGGCACACAACCAGAAAACTTCAATTTTCACTTTGAAAGATTTTGCCGACCCTCTGAGTGTTCAGCTATTTCACACGTTCGTGCTTAAGCCATCCGACTTCCAAAGGAAAGACAATATAGACACTTCAAAATATTTGCCACTTTTAGGGGTTACTCCGAATTACTGCAGCATTATTCTAAATGCTTCGAAGCGTATGGTTCCAGAGCGGAGTATCGCATATCCTGAACCAGACTGACCTCTAAAGGAAACCCCTCTTCACTTCATGAATAATAAGGCGCGGAGAAAAACAAATCAGGTTGACTAAAATGCAGACAGACACTTATTCTAATGTTAGAACCTCCTCACGATGATACGGAGTCAAATTCACAAGTGATTTCTCCCGTTCTCCCCTGAATCACACCGGTGATCCGCTTCCCGCATTCCCTTCAACTCTCAGCAAATCCTTGGAAAGCAATACGTTCCAATTTGAACTTAAAGCAAGTTTCACTTTTAATACGGATAACAGCAAGTCGGCCGTAAAGGTGCCGAGTGCGCAGGATTATCGGAGTTAACTTCGACAGCGGCTTTACGCTGATAAATGAAAGTTCCCTTCCATGATTCCATCTCCCAGATCTTCCACTCCACGTCCATTGCAACGACCAGTTGGAATTTATCCAAAGGCACAGATTAAATTGCAAGGGAATTTCTGAACGAGTACAGAGTTTCATCACAATGTCTGCACCGCACTCACTGATACACCGGCCTCACAACTCGGTCACGAACTGAAGGAGTTCAAAGACCGCGCACACTGAACTGCAAACATTTGTTCACCTATGTTCTTACCAGGAACACCAATAACGGCGATGATCATGTAATATATCTTTCTCACACGGTAAAACGTTTCAAGCATGCTGCCTGAGATTCAGTCTGTCTTCCAGCTGCCGGCGATCTCGCCCAAGAAACTCAGAGCTGATGAATCTCCACGGTCATTCATTTATACTCGCTCCAGCACACTGAATATTCAATTCTACACAAGGCTGACGTGTCTTCCAACAGCTGGGGTAAAAATAAAGATGATGCCATTCAATTAAAATCCCAGTTGTGATGAGGTATGGATAGGTTGACAGGAAATTGCAACATCTCAAAGATGAAGAAATGACGATTGGAGAAGTCAGTGAATGTTATTGTGAAACAATCTCAGGCTCACCTCTCGGTTCTATGATTGTTATTGTTGATCTTGTCCATTCCGAGGATCCATGGACTTTGTCACCATAGACCAATGTTATACTCTCAATGGGCTGCTCTGTTTCACTCTGGGAATTGTCTCGGTTATAGATCTTGCAATAGAAATATAAAATAAAGAACAAGATATTTGTACGTTCCTGGACATAGTGAAGAACCTTAAACTAATATCATATCCAGGCTCACGGAGATATTGAATGCATGTAAACGTTTAGTCAAATTCACTGCAACACGCACAAAACGCTGGAGGAACTCAGCAGGTTAGGCAGCATCTTTGGAAATGATTAATCTGTCGACATTTCTGCCCAAGACCTTTCTTCAAATTAATTAACACTTCGTCGCTCCTCACCTCCATCAACAGAAGTGAGATTTCCCAGTGGCAAACCATTTTCTTTCCGATCCCCGTTCACGGTCCGATATGTCGACCCGTGGCTTCCTCTCGTGCCACAATGAGGTTACTCTCAAGCCGGATGTGCTACACCTCAAATTCCGTCCAGGTAGCCTGCAATCTCATGGCAAGAACATCAATTTCCGTTGAGTTCCGGTGTTTTCCCCTCCTTCCTTTCCCCACTTCGGCCTCACCCATCCCCTTCTAGCTTGTCCTTCCCTCTCCCCAAGAGGTTCTTATTCTGCCATCTTCCTCCTTCCTTTCTACCCCCTGATAAAGAGTCTTGGCCCGAAACGTCGTCTGTTTGTTCATTTCCATAGATGCTGCCTGACCTGCGGAGATACACCAGCGTTTTGTATGTGAATACAATTGATATACATGCAGTCTTTCGTGTAGTAAACCAGCAGCCACCAATGCTTGCACCGATATGAAGCAAAGTAATTCAACCGCCGTACACATGACCGTCGAATTGGTGTATATCTTTAAACCGACATAGCACCTGCATTCATTACATTTGTAACAATAATTGTTTGGCAGATGCGCTAAATTGCTAGCGTTGTTGATAGTGTTGTAGACAATGGCATTTGCCTATTTGACACTTCCATTGTAAACACAACACAACATTGTTTATTCTGTTTTTTATGTTCCTAATATGCCGCCTCGATTTACTTATGTATTGAATGGTCTGAACAGAATGGCTCATGAGAAGAGTCCTTCACTCTCTCTAGATACCCGTTCCAATAAATATCCAATGGGTCGTCGGTTGTGGGATTAAATTTGTCATTTTGTCAGCTATTCAGCGAAGGGCAGACATGGGTCAATATTGATGTACGAGTTTACCTTCCATGGGTGAGTATGGCTGGGAAATTCACAAAGAGTGACGGGGCTGTCGGAAGTGCTGATGTGGACACGAAGAAAGAAATGGAAGTCCAAACATCAATAAAGGTATGGAAGCAGATTTACAATGGGGCATCCAATACGTTCTGAACAGATGCCGTCACGGACGGGAAAAGTCATGATGCAATAATATATCATAGTAGTCTGATTTTCTGCTCCCCGTGAGTGATGGACGTGATTGCTGTGGAGCCGCTGCACAAGTGTTTCACCAGGAAATTGCCGAACATGGAACATTTCCGATATCAGCGGAGAATCTGTCATTCTCTCCTTGAAGCGGAGGACCAGGGGGTGTTACACACAGAAGCTAAACCAATATTAACGACATACAGTGGCTTGCAAACGTCTGGGGCACCACTGGTCAAAATTTATGTTACTGTGAATATTTAAGTGAAGGGAAGTTGAAATGATCTCCAGAAGTCATAAAGTTAAAGATGAAACTTTTTTTTCAACATTTTAAGCAAGTTTAGTATATTATTTTTGTTTTGTACAATTTTAGAGTGAAAATAGGAAAGGAGCACCATTCAAAAGTTTGGGCACCGCAAGAGATTTGAGCGCTGAGATAACTTTGACCAAGGTCTCAGACCTTAATTAGCTTGTTAGGGCTGTGCCCTGCCGACCGAGCCTACTGCTCTTTCAGGGTTCACAATGATGTCTCCACTACATTGGAAAATAAAACACAACCTGGATTTGCTCGGACTGCGAGCATAGTTGATCCTGAGCTCATCACAATTTAATGCTTATTCCACTGATATTCGAACTTCTTTCCTCTATCTGGGGCCTTCTCCACTGCCATCGTATGCATAACATAAATGAGGAGAACGGCATCTCATCTTCCAACTAGACACCTCACAACGATAGGGAACACACTGGCCGTTGTTTTTTTCTTATTCCGGCTGAATTACCTTTCGTTGTTACTCTGATGATGCCCATGACCCCTTCCTGCCCCGGTACCATATAATCTTAAATAACGGCCAGTATTTCACATAAAGTTCCATGGTCTAATTGATCTTTCACCACGATGTCATCTCCACGTTGAAAATTGGCACACTTGCACCCTTGACTCAATCCCGTGGGTTAGGGTTAACGGGGTTTCACTTCCTACACACTCTGCTACTTTGGGCTAGGAATAACGAGGATAGCAGAACCAGGACATAGAACTGGGAACCAGGAGCCTGGGCTTGGACTCCGAGCCAGAGACTGGACAAGGACCCAGAACCTGGGTCTTGACTCGGGCTCGGACTACAGAACCAGGCGAGGACAAGACGAAGCTATACAAGACGAGGAGAGGCAACAGGACTGGACGTCAGACTCATGGACAGGACGAGGGAACCCCAGCACCGGGCTGGGCAAGGTACTCCTGGGCTGGGCGAGGCACATGGACAAGACGAGAATACAAAGCTGTGGCTTGGACAGGACAAGGATCTTGGACGTGACTGGGACTGGACAAGACTCCGAAGCCTTGACTTGGTCGAGGGAGAGACAGGAACGCAGAGCCTGGGCCGAGGGAGAGACAGGAACGCAGAGACTGGGTCGAGGGAGAGACAGGAACGCAGAGCCTGGGCCGAGGGAGAGACAGGAACGCAGAGCCTGGGCCGAGGGAGAGACAGGAACGCAGAGACTGGGTCGAGGGAGAGACAGGAACGCAGAGCCTGGGCCGAGGGAGAGACAGGAACGCAGAGCCTGGGTCGAGGGAGAGACAGGAACGCAGAGCCTGGGTCGAGCGCGAGACAGGAACGCAGAGCCTTGATCAGGGAAGAGCAGGAACGCAGAACACTGAGCCGAAGGAGAGACAGGAACATGGAACACCGAGCCGGGACCCCTCCTTGGGTACACATTAGGGCCGGGACACATTACACAGAACACAGAAAACAACGAAACAGGTCCCAACGCTAGGTAGCGGCGAAACGGCCGGACCTACCTAGCGGAGGCGTGGACTTAATGAGACAGTTCCAAACTGGGCGGGGCTCCAGACACAAGCAAGGCGAGGCAAAGTTCCAGGCAGAGGCAAGGCTAAGCGTGGAAAGGCTCCAGGCAGAGGCAATAGACAATAGACAATAGGTGCGGGCCATTCGACCCTTCTAGCCAGCACCACCATTCACTGTGATCATGGCTGATCATACTCAATCAGTACCCCGTTCCTCCCCTCTCCCCATGTCCCTTTGACCCCGCTATCTATAAGAGCTCTATCTAACTCTCTCTTGAATGTATCCAGAGACTTGGCCTCCACAGCCTTCTGGGGCAGAGCATTCCACATATTCAGCACTCTCTGGGTGAAACATTTTTTCCGCATCTCAGTTCAAAATGGCCTACTCCTTATTCTTAAACTGTGGCCTCTAGTTCCGGATTCACCCATCAGCGGGAACATGCTTCCTGCCTCCAGCGTGTCCAATCCCTTAATAATCATATTATTAAGGCAAGACAAGGCGAGGCGAAGCAAGGCTCCGGGCACAGTTTGCAGGGCAGGGCTTCAAGCGCAGGGAAGGAAGGGAACAGTCCAGCCTCAGGGTAACGGCAATGATGGCCTGACTTACCCAACGGAGGCAAGGACCGGGAGGGACAGATCCCACCGTAGGGTAACGACAAGGACGGTCTGACTTACCCCACGGAGGCGAGGACAGGATACCGACGGCATGAAACCCACACAGAGGCAAGGACCGGATACTGACGACAGAAACCCCACAGAGAAAAGGACAGGATACTGACAAGAAGAAACATCCGCCAGCCTCGAACCCAGGGCCACTGAAATTCCCGGCCACAAGACGAGAATCAGGTGCCTATGATGAAGCCCAAATGAGACCAGGGACAGCCGGAAGACGCGGAGTCCGGAGTCCACGGACCGGGCTGTGAGCCGGAACGCGAATTTCACGGACCGGACCATGACTGTTACAAAGTAGCGGGGCAGCTTTTTTTGATGTAATCTGAATTCGTTTACCAGAATTTGATCAGGATTGGTCGTTGTCTCCCTATCCAGATACTTCTGACATACTGTGAGGCTGCTTAGCGTCGCTAGGTGCTCAAAGGTTTATAGTTTGAAAGGTCCAATTCAATTCAAAGAATTGTATGCAATATACATCCTGAAACGTATTTCCTTCTCAAACATCCACGAAAACAGAGAAGTGCCCCAAAGAGTGAATGATGGTTAAACGTGAGTACTCCAAATACCCCCTCCCCAGCTCCCCTCTCCCCGCGTGCGGCAGCGAGTAACAATCCCAGCAAAATGCGTCAACACCACCACCGAGCACAAACGTGAGGTAGGCAACAGCAAAGACACAGACTTGCAGTTACCCCAAATACTTCTCGTTACATCCGGCATTCGACAAACCACAGGTTCTCTCTCCCCCTAATAAGGGAGAGCGAGCTCTCTCCCATTTTCACGGCGAGTGGGAGACATAACAGCAACCGAGATCCGTGCCCGAAAACAGTAAAGCTCTCAGGTCTTCTGGCCCACAGTAAAAGTGTTTCCGGCCTCACCGGTGACACACGGGTCTCCTGCCGTGACACCGACCCTCGACCCGGCCATCTCCAGAGCCCCGAGATCTAAGGCTTCCAAGTGCGGCCGGGACTCTCAGGCCGAACCCTTGGCATATCGGATACCGGACAGTTCTGATACTCCAGTCCCATTCCCGCAAAGAACCGAAGTCAGCCAGTAACTCCAGGTCAAGGTCTTCGAAAGAACCCTGAAAAGGAAAAATGAAAACATGACAGATGGTAGGAGAGCTGTTTCCGAAGATGCGTGCAAAGGAGTCGTTTAGTGGCATCTTAACTCTGCCTCCACATCCGTGCATCTTGTTTCCGATGTGTGACCACTCTCCCTCTGAGGGGAAAATACACATTTCCCACCCGATCACGGTGCTCTTCATAATAACACATGTCGGGCAAACGAATTTAGACCATCGCCTTTCCAGCAGAAAAATGGCTGCCTATCGTTGGCTGATATTCGTGTCTCTCTGAGCCACAGTGTTCTGTTCTTGTTCAGTGCTGGGGCCTCTTCTGCAGCACCTGTTATCATCTAGCATCCAGAATTGTCCCCCAAAATGTCATAACCTTGGACCAAGTATTCTCTCCTCTTTCAGTCCACAAACCTCACTCAGCCCCGCGGTTATTCTCATTTAATTCCATTAGGATATCGGCTACATTTCTGGTGAGTCGAGGCAGAATTTTCCCTTGCCTTTTTGAATCCGCCACTGCAAACCCCTTTTCGAATATGAATACCGGCGAAAATTATTAGTTTGTGTCTCTACTATGCATTCTTTCTTGCCGTCTACTTTGTCTCGATTGTTCCTCTTAGTCCAAGCACTTTCTACGACAGGTCGATTGACCTCAGTGTCTGATTGTCGCTTGAACCAGTTTCAACCAAGTTGACCAGTGAACTGTCTTGCTCACCTCTCTCCATCCTCATTCATTATTGGACATTCCTCTCAAATTTTAAATACACTTGACAGACCCCTATGACATATAACCCAGGAATTCTCTACTGAGGCGGAAGTTTCGAGAGATTGGAAAGGTTTATCAACTTCTGCACTCAAAATTCTATCCTGAATTGTTACAGAATTTCAAATCTAAAAAGACCTCCCCTCTTATCGGTGCATTAACATACCACGTCAAAAAAAACAGCAATTCAATAACATAATGAACTCACTTCCCTGTAATCCATTAGCCACTTGGTTCTCTCACTCAATACTTGGGAAATAAAAGTCCCCTGTACCTATAACATCAATCTCAGAACTTGCCTGTTTTGTAATTGAGAAGAGGGTAACGCAAAGGCTCAGAGTGGAGACTCCACTGGTCATGGTGAATGAAGGAAAATAAAAAAGCTGTGATAAAGATTTGGATGATTACCTATGGGACAATGTGAGGCAAGGAGGGTAAACGAATCCCGAGAGAAAGGATGCTTAATTGAGAATTGGGTAGAATGGTGGCAGCAAACTGAAGTGCAGCGGGATCGATTATAAGAACCAATAATGCTTTCCATGACGTGGAGACTCTTCTTGAAGAGAAGTTGTCCACCTTAAGGAGAGGGCAACATATTTACGAGGAGGGCGGGTGCGAGGAGCGAGAAAATAATGCATTTGAGTCAGTCTTTGATGGTTTGTGAAAGAAGAGTGAGTGATAAGAGGCAGATCAGCTTGTAGCGATGTGGAAGGATTGAGTGCAATGTATACTGATTTAAATCAGGAGTGGTGCAAATCCTCATGGTTATGACTATGATAGGCAGCCCACTTCCAAACACCTCTTGCCAGTACACGAACAGGACTATGCTACCTTCTTCCATCCCCTTCCCCACATGCGACCAGTGAGAAAGTCGCAACGGAAGGAGACAGAGGCAGGAATCTGAAAGCAGAATATACCATGCACTGCATCCTTTCTGCCTCACCCAGAAGCTTTTGTGCCAGAACACTTAGCTGCCTTTTAAAGTCTCAGAATTACATTCTCCACACTGGACTGTGCGAAAATACATGGATAGGTGAGCAAGTGAAGAATTAAATAATCCGTTAAGTTACTTCTAGTTATTAACAGAGGATACCGCTAGACGTGCTAACCAGACAAGCGCCAAGCACCTGACCACATTTACGTCAGATCCATGAATGGTGCTCCAAGCGCTATAATTAATCAACATGATATCGAGACATTTTAGAGCCAGAAGTCACATAAATTTCGTTCGGAACTTTAGTGTGTCGCAGCACTGACAAAATAGAAAATCTATGGTAATGTTTCATCGGTCTGTCATTATACCCACGGAGTGGAGACTCAGTATGGAGTATGGAGTACTCAGCATGGGGACTCAGTACAAAGTTATCGCGTGTGAATAAGTAAGTGCAGGCGTGAGTATATGAGGGAGGACACACACTAAAGTAATATACCCTTAATTAGGTGATAAAGGCGATAGTTCCGGACCGGATTTGGTAGGCAAATGTTCCCAGTAACACACACAAAATGCTGGAGGAACGCGGCAGGCCATGCAGCATCTATAGGGAGAAGCGCTGTCGACGTTTCGGGCCGAGGCCAGTACCCTGTTAAATATATATTCATTCAGCGGTGGTTATGGGGATTACTAAACATGATTCTATACAGCAACACTTTCATTTAAATTACATCCTATGTTTGAGTGGAATTTAGAGGTCAGAAAACGTGGAAGCCGCTGGGGATTCGGTGACGCGATGACTGCATGTTTTAAATTGTTGAGTATCAACTTGTGACGACACATAGCCTCCAGCGTCCATATGCTTGAAACTCGGAAGGATTTCTTAAATGTTTGAACGATTCTAATTATTGCTTGGTTGTAAACTGTTCAACACTTAATATTACGACGTGTTCTGCAAAAGTTTATAATGTGAATGCATTGAGGTTGTAAAATATTGCACGAGGACAGGACGTTTGCGGGTTCCCTTGAAAAACAAGGAGAGGTAATTCGGTCGTAAATGAACGGAAAGCAGTCGTGTCTTTGTTAGGTTTGTATTGACAGGATGTTTGAATTAATCCTCTGTTTCATCACAGGATATGACTGTCTGTAAAAGTCTGGTTCGTTGAGTGAAATGCATTTCCAGGTACTGAGCTGAATTTCAGAGAGTGGGTCTTTCCGAAATTACATGAAGTGTCAGTGTATGTGGGCCGCAACCACCCCGATCTTTCTTTCCTCTGGTCCTTGGAATATCTGATAAGGGATTACACTCTGGTATTTAACTGTTTATTCTGTATGCGCCAGTTATCTACAACGGGTTTGAACGTATAAAAGTGCATGCTTGCACTTTGTTTTGCATGTACCTGTGTAGTTATATGGTGTTATTTTACTTGTCTGCCTTGTTATTGATTTCAGAGGGAGTCGCCGATTTCACACCGGCCAGGTAGAATCGTGGTAAAAAGGTATCCATGTATGATAAACCCACTATTCAAAGGGAAATTGGTATTAGGATAAATGCATTTGTACTCGAATTAGGAATTTGATTTTGGCATGTTGGAATGCTGGTTCACTTGGCTGGTCAGACTTTAATTTGACCATCCTGCAGCACTTAGATAAACGCTGAATCTCAGAATGCAACTGCACGTTATACTGTATTATCCGATATATTTGGATAGCACCACAAGATGCTGCTAAATGTCGACTTTGGGGCCTCCATTGGAAAAGGTTGTTTCGATGTTAATGTAGCATCCGCCCTGTTGTATGTAACGGGTGTTCAGATTATACAGTATAACGTGCGCTTCCATCCTGAAATTCACCATTTTGCTGACATCAGTAAATTATCCAAGTGCTGCAGGATGGTCAGATTACAGTCTGCCTCTCAGAGCACTGTAACAGCAGAGTCGAGATAAGTTTGTAAACTGTACTAAACTTTATACCTTCTTGCGGAATATCACTGGTCCCTGTCCTCCTGGCAGAATTCCCTCCAATTGTTATCTAATCTGCCAATTTGCTAATTGTGTGTCCACGAAACCAGGTTTCCCTAGATGGAATGCCATCTAACTTTCTGAACGTGCCAACCATGCCTAGCCCGGTCAAACACCTTACAAAGTTAATACATCCCACATCGACTTCGGACTTAAGCGGTTTTTTTTGAATTTTCTAAGAAATCAGTCATGGGCATAAATGATGACCATCCATTACAAAACCACGCTGCCTATCCCCAACCAGAATACGTTTCTCGAGATACTCAAAAATTTCCTCCTTAAAAATCCTCTCCAATAGCTTGCTAACAACTCACGGAAGACTCATTGGCCGGTAACTCTCAGGACAATCCTCACGGAATTCTTAGAACAAAGAAAAAAACATTTGCCACCCTGCTATCCTCCGGTACTACTTCTGTGGATAGTGAGACCACAAATATCATGCCCCAATTCGCAGCAATATCTTCGCCCGCTTTCAACAAAGTATCTCCCTTCTAGAAAAGGCGAATGATTATTTTAATATTTTATGTTTCCAGCGCATAATTGTTACCGTCGGTATCTGTGTTTTGTTACTCTTAATCCTCATTAATCAAGGTCCCGCTCACTGTTGAATATATAAGCAAAGTATCATTAAGGACCTTCACTGCTTCCTTGCACTTCAGACCCATGCTTACCATTTTATTTCTCAGCTCTCCCACCCTCTGTCTCATCACCCTCCTGTTCTTCTCGTACCTTAATTCGACTTTCCAAGGACGCCTCATGTCCCTTTCTAAGTTCATTGTTCGTTTCCGTCCAGACTACATTGTAACATTCCATAGCCCTGCCTGATCGTTTCTTCCTGACCCTCAAATATCTTTCTTTCTTCCTCTTGACGAGGTGTTCAATATCGTTGTCAACCAGGTTTACTTTACACTACCGTCCTTACCTCGCCTCAATGAGACAAGTTTATACTCAACCCCAATGCAAGTCGACAAAGAATCACCTGTTGTGCAGTTCAAGGAGCAAACCCTCTCCCGAATTCGTCTCCCAAGTTGTTACCCAATAGCACCAATTAGATACAGTCTGCATCTATCCCGGTGTAGTTATCGGACATTTCGAATAGTTGACCCGCGAAGAGATCTATTACCTGATCCTTCTCCTTTTCTGGTGCAGGATCCAAGAGGGACTGTTCTCCATTCCGCCTGTCCGATAGTTGTGCCAGGACTCATTTCTGGACGCAACTACGAAATTCAGTCATATCTAAACCCTTTAACGCGAGGAAGTGCCGATGAATTTTATTGAAATTTAAGCTGCCTGTGACAACAGCTTGTTAATATGGCAGCTGTCCAAAATATATCTCCGCATCTCCGCGCTGTTTCTGTATCTATGTGTGTGTATACGCACCACACACACACACACACCACACACCATACACACACACACATACACACACACACCACACACACACACACACACACCACACACACACACCACACACACACACACCACACACCATACACACACACATACACACACACACACCAGACATACACGCCACACACCATACACACACATATACACACACACACCACACAGACACCACACACACAGACACACACACACACACACACCACACACACACACCACACACACACACACACACACACACACACACACAAACACACACACACACACACACACACACACACACACACACACACACACACACACACAACACACATATATATTTTATTTTATTTTTATTTTATTTTTATTTAATTTTTGGTGATGGGGTGCGGGTCTGTGGTCTGTACAGAATGCTCACAAACTAGTGATTGCTCCCTTTCTGCTCTGAGATCTACTCCCAGTCTATCAATAGACAGTCACTCCACGGTTCCTTCCCTTTCGGACTCTGCGTGCTATCATACTCTCCCCGTGTTTCAATGGGACTCACTTTACTGTCTTTTATCTGATTCCATTTTGAAATATATGAACCCGGGAAAGTGCAGCAGCCATTCCTGCCCTTGCGGTCTGGCAAAATCTCTCAGTTGTGTGCTGGAAGGATTCATGTCAATATAAAAAAGAAAGACAGTCTAGCGAACAGTCCGTACCGGATCTAATATTAGAAAAGGGAACGGATCAGGTGACAAATCTCTCCGCTGATCACCATTTCAGAACGACAGGGCAGAACTCTCCTTCATTTACCGTACACGTGGATATGACCAGGGAGTATAGATGTATTGATCTGGAGATCTGCGATGTGTGGTGCTAACTGGCCAGAACATGGAATGGTAAATAAGGAAATGATGTACTGAAGGAAATGCACAACAGATTTGTGGAGATTGTTCACAAAACACTTACATGAGTTCAGTATCGGCTTGTCTCATTGAAACAAAGGATGATAGCGTAAAGTAACCCTTGCTGACAAGAAATATGGAACAGCTCGTCAAGAGGAAGAAAGGAAGATACTTTAGGATCAGATAGGGTTTTGGCGAGTCACAATGTCGACAGAAAAGAATTTAACAATGGACTTCAAAGTTAGAAGCGGAGTAAAGATGCACTAAGATAAGTGAAGAACAGGAGGAGACCTGATAGAGTGTAGGCAGATCAGATGTAAAAGAGGAAAACTTGTGTCTGGAGTCCAAGGAGGCGGTGACGCTCCTCACTGAATACATTGATCAATGTGAACACAGCGTCAAAAGATAGATATGCTCGAACATGCCGACGTTGAAAGGAGGATGCGATAGAAACTTGGAAAACATGATAGATGATTCCCCGATACCGGAAGGGATATACTTCAGGTGATAGATGATTCCCCGATACCGGAAGGGATATACTCCAGGTAATAGATGATTCCCCGGTACCGGAAGGGATATACTCCAGGTGATAGATGATTCCCAGATACCGGAAGGGTTATACTCCAGGTGACAGATGATTCCCCGATACCGTAAGGGATATACTCCAGGTAATTTTGGAAGGCGAGCTCAGATATTGTTGAGCTTTTGGACAGGATATTGGTGTCTTTGCCGGCCATGGAAGTAGAACTAGATGATTGGAGGGTGGAAAATGTTATTCATTTGTTGACGAAAAATAATAGGGATACTTCTTGGAATTATTGACCAGGGAGTCCTACATCAGTAGTGGGTAAATTATTGGAGGGGATTATTGAAGAAGGAATTTATGAGTATTTAGAGAAACGTAGTCTGGTTACGGACAGACAACATGGCATGTTGTCCTTGATGAGTCAGATTGAATTATTTGAAAAAGTGAAAATAAAAGAAACAGAAGAATCAGATCAGTCGATGTGGGTGCATTAATTACGGTCAAGTATTTGATCAGCTCCCAAAAGTGGACTCATTCAGAAATTCAGGAAGCATGGGATCGAGGGAAACCTGGCTGCGTTGATTCAGAATTGGCTTCCGAACAGAAGGCAGATGATGTCGTAGACAGAGTGAATTCTGGATGGAAGACAGCGGGCAGCCGTGTTCCGCATGCAGAGTCGAAATTTCGGTACACTTCATAACTTTCTTTGGAGTTTGCAGTTAAACTGCTGAAATAGGGCTGAGGGAAATAGTCGATTTAATCTGAACACAGAGCAGCAGCTGGATAATTAATGGAATTAAGACTGACGACGTGAGCAAATCGCTGAACGATTGACTGGACCGGCACGTTGTCTAAACTGACCTGTCATTTACGTATTACAGGGCAAATGCAACATTGACTTCAAAGCACTACAACTTAAAACCAGCATTTCGAAGTGTTCAGCAGCAGCTTTTGCTGCTCATTAAAATAACCAGCCTTTGCAAAATGCCAATTTCAAATTCCCAATTGAAGTACACACCATTTTATCATAATGCCAATTTACCTCTGAATCGTGGTTTTATCGCATCCAGTGCAGACACGCTCATATTTCGATCTATTTAACCCTGAATCCACATGGCCGGTGTGGAATCCGTGTCTCCATTTGAAATCATTAATAAATGAAACACACAAATCTACACAAACTAAAATCGCAGCGAAAGCAAAGCAAATATCCAGGCTTACACTTGTCTTCCTTCAAAACCATCGCAGGCAATTGGAGAATACAGAATAAACAACTTCCAAAGCTTGCATCTTCTCATGCTATAACCATCCATTATCTCAGTCTCCATGCTTCAGTGTGTGCGAGGCCAGAGGGATCGAACAGTATCAAAGACTGTCTAGATTGGTCGGTGCTGTGAGACACTAAAGTTCTAACCCAGACATACAGTCAGTCAGCCACAGGGAACCACTGCACAGAAACAGGGTCTCCAGCCCGTCAGGACCGGGAGGAATTGTTTAAACTGCCTACTGCCATCGACCTCACCCGGACCGTGGCCATCCATATCCCTCTCATCCGTGGACTTCTCCAATCAACTCCTAAACGTTGACATCGGAATCTCAATTATCATTTGTGTTGGCAACACTCTGACCACCCTCTGAGTGAAGAGGTTTTCACTCATGTTTCCCTTAAACATTTCACATTTCACCCTTCACCCGGGATTTCCAGTTGTATTCTCGCCCAACATCAGTGGATAAACCCCTCTTGCATTTACACTCTCTATACGCCTCATAATGTTGTATACCTCTATCAAATCTCCCCTCTGTCTTCTACCCGCTCGGGAATAAAATGCTGACATATGTAATCTTTCCTTTTAATTAAAAAACATTCAGTCCGTCACGGCACTAGCCGTGTAATTTTTTTTCTGCATTATTTTAACTTTATTTTCATTTTTCGCGCACACAGTATTCCAAATTAGGCCCCGATAAAGCCTTAAACAACAGCAAGGTAACGTCACAACTCCTGCACTCAGTACTTTGGTCTATGAAAGCCAATGTGCGAAAATCTTTTTTTTTATGACCCTGTCTTACTCTGGTGTAACTTTCATTGAATTATGGACCTGCATTCCCAGATTCGTTTGTCCTATCGTACTCCTCAGTGCCCTATTTCTCATTGTGTCAGACCAACCCTGTCTGGTCCGCCAAAGTGCAAGATCTAACTCTTGTCTGTGTTAAATGCGATCTGACATTTTTCAACCCATTTTTCCAGCTGGTCCAGATTCCGTTTCATGCTCCGGTACTCTTCCTCGCTGTCGACTACACCCGCAATGTTGCTGTCATCGGCAAATTTGCTGATCTTGTTAACGACATTATCATCCAGATAGTTGATATAGATTACAAATAACAACGGGCACAAGAACGATCCCTGGGGCACTCCACTCATCACAGGTCCGCAGTCAGAGAGACAACCATCCATTACCACACTCTAGCTTCCCCAACGTATCCAATGGCGAATCCAATTTGCTACCTCATCGTAAAAGCCAAACGACTGATCCTTCTCGAACATCCTCCCATACGGAACCTTGAGAAATTCCTTGCTGAAGTCCCTGTTAGACGGCATCCACTGCCTTGCCTTCCACACCATTCCTGGTAACTACCTCTTAAAGCTCTGTGAGATTGGTTAGACATGACCTACTACGTACGGGCCCATTCTGACTATCGCTAATGTTCTTGTTTGTCCAGTTACTTCCCTTCATACTCCATGACCAGCGTAGTCTGAACAACAAGGACAATTCATCATTACATAATACTGAGTGAGTCCCTTCCAAGCAAAGCTATCGAGATCATCCAGCGGTCGGGACTGATATTTATGGCCTAATATTTTTTTAATTCTCCTGCACTTTATTATCCGACGCATTGAGAGTAGTCTGGAAGAGCTAGGCGTTGTAGCTTTAAATAATTAATCGATTTACTTAACTATAGCAAGATACGGTACGCTCGGTCGAACGCAGAACATAGAATATTACAGCACAATACACAAGGTTCTGATAGGCTTTCAACTAATGTAAGTTCGATCTAACACATCCCCCCTGCATCTCGATCAGAATCAAAGGTTTCAAAGGTACATTTAAAGAATCAGAACAGATTTAATATCACAGACATACGTCGCGAAATTGTTAACTTTACGGTAGCAGTACAATGAAATACAGGATAAATAAATATAGAGAAAACAAAACTGAGATACAGGTGGCGGCGGGAAAAAAAGCTGTTCCTGAATCGCTGAGCCTGAGCTTTCAGGCTTCTGTATCTCCTTCCCGATGGTAACACTGTGTAGAGGGCACGTCCTGTTAGTGGACAATGTTAATGATGGACGCCACTGTGACAAGAATCATCCCTTGTAACAATGATCAATGAGATACACATAATCTGTATTTACCAACAAGTATCTTTTATTACTTCTACTAAAACCACGTAGATTTACACACTGTCGCTGACAACAACATTGCGGGTGTAGTCGACAGTGATGAAGAGTACAGAAGCATGAAGCGGAATCTGGACCAGCTGGAAAAATGGGTTGGAAACACTTGTCTTAACAAGTAGCTACTCTTCTGAGCATGGTCTCAGGTTTATTGCTCTGATTAGATTGTCCCAGAGTCAAGAATCAGTTCAGAGTCCACGCCCTTCACATAACAAATGGCGACTTGTTTGAGAATGGTCTCAGGTTTAGCAGATCATTACCTGAAGCTTCCTGTGTCCACATTCAGCTCCTGTGATTAAATTATTCCAGTGCAAGAATCAGTTCATAGCCAACAAAATGGGGGAAAACAGAGAGAACTGGTTTGTATGCTTCCCTGTCCTTGATCAGTCTGTAGTTTCTTCTGGCCAACAGTGATTTATGAGCCATTCAATCTGACACGACGGTATCTTTCTCGGGTCTGCTGTCGTCTGAATGCACCAGGGCGGATGATGGAGGTTTTGCAGAGATGCCGAGTGCTGTAGGGGTCGAAGGGGTTTACAGAAATGCGGTGTGATGTAGGGGTTGGAACGGTTTTGTTACGTGCCCCGTAACGGGTTAAAATAATCAGCATAAATGGAACACACCTGGAGCCTGGTATTGTTGCAAATAAAACACTGTTCAATAGTATCTACGTAATCTCGTAATATAAAACCAGATAAATCAAACAGGTTAGCAGAGTTTATGCAAATGTAAGTGTGTAAATATAAAACCCCAAACTTCTTCAGCTTAGGTGGTAAATGATACAGTCTTACGATGGTATAGGAATGACGTCAGTTCAGTTCGTGATATTAAGTTGAGTAGAATTGAGGAGAGAGAGAGCGGTGATTTGTTTTCCAAGTAAGCTGATGTCGTCGATCTCTCCGTTGCCTTCCGAAGTCCTGTAAAAGTTTTGTGATCACACAAAAGAGCACCGCCTTCACGCAGTAAAGCTATCAAAGGTTAAACACACCGATTACATTCCACCGGTCACCCCTTTCCCACACTGCGATCAAAACCCACACTTTCGTGGGCACTGAAAGTTCATCCAGTGTCTATTTCTTCTGCATTTCTGTCCGTGTCTGTGTGTCTGTCTGAAAAGCCAGCTGACCTTGAATATATCCCAAACATGCTGAACACCAGCTGCCCATTTATAGCTCCGCCCTTCCGTAACCATGGCGACTCACGAGCTGCTCTCTCTTTCTCTCTCTCTCTCTCTCTCTCTCTCTCTGAATCGGTGTACACCAACTCTCTCTCTTTTTAAAGGCACAGTCCATATTGAATACACCTTAGCATCTCGACACAGTTTTTACAGATAGCGAGGGCTGTCAGTACACTTCTCCACCAATGTGGAAATGCAGTTTACTTGTAGAACCAAACTGGCATTTCTGTCTGTAACAAAATGAAACCCATCTTGTGTCGGAGTGTTTTGCTAATAATGTTCGTGCAACATTATGCTGAGTGATCCTGAGTACCTGACTGCAGACCGCAGTCCCTACACTATAATGGCAGAATATGGCATTAAAGGCAAAACTTTTGACAGTGCGGAGGATCAGAGGGACCTTGGGGTCCGAGTCCCCAGAACACACAAAGCTGCTACACAGGTTGACTCTGTGGTTAAGATGACATATAGTGCATTGGCCTTCACCAATTGTGGGATTGAGTTTAAGAGCTGAGAGGCAATGTTGCAGCTATATAGGACCCTGGTCGGATCCCACTTGGAGTACTGTGCTCAGTTATAGTTGCCTCACTACAGGAAGGACATGGAAACCATCGAAAGTGTGCAGAGGAGATTTACAAGGATGTTGTCTGAATTGGGGAGCATGCCTTATGAGAATAGGTTAAGTGACCTCGCCCTATTCTCCTTGGAGCGATGGAGGATGAGAGGTCGCCTGATAGAGGTGTACAAGATAATGAGAGGCATTGATCGTGTGGACAGTCAGAGGCTTTCCCCAGGGCTGAAATGTCTAGCATGAGAGGGCATAGTTTAAGGTGCTTGGAAGTAAGTACAGAGGAGATGTCAGGGGTAAGTTTTTTTTTACACAGAGAGAGGTGGGTGCGTGGAATGGGCTGCCGGCGGCGGTGGTGGAGGCGGACACGATATGGTCTGTTAAGAGACTCCTGGATGGTTACATGGAGCTTAGAAAAAGAGGGCTATGGGTAAAGCCTAGGTAGGTCTAAGGTAGGGACATGTTCGGCACAGCTCTGTGGGCCGAGGGCCCCATATTGTGCTGTAGGTTTTCTATGTTTCTACTCAGACGACGGCCACTGAGTTTGCCCCACCTTCCTTTAATTTGCTCTTACTAATCAATCCCAAATGCCGATTGGCCACTAGTTGATTTGTAACCGATTGCTCTATTGCACTGCCGTGAGCTGCCCCTCGGACAATGAGCCTTATTGAAGTTCCCTCCTCTCCAGATCTCCGATGTCCAGGTTGGCCACTAGTCAAAGCTACCGGACGTACCTCTCAGTGATGACCGTGTCAATACCAGCAACATGACACTGGCAACCGAGTACATTGTCTTAGACAAGACTCCTGCCAAATCTAATGCCACTCCCCTTCGCACTACGTATGGACTGCTGACACTGTATGCATATTGATCTGTTGTCCCCACATGTTCATTGATCTCTTTCCCTCTCTGCAATGTGAATACTCCAGTTAAAGCCATCTCCTGCGTGTGTGTTTCTATTTGATATGTAGTTACAGAGACACAACGCAGACTGACATTTGAGTACAGAAGTGATGACCATAAGTTTCTCTATTCCTCCAACGCTGAGACAATTTTAGATCTAGATTCTTTGTTGTTCTCACAGTTCCAGTCCAAGAAATGCATTTGTCTCTTTCACATTTTGCAAGGGACATGTAAGAAACGGCAAGAAAAAAATACACAGATATAACTGTAACTACAAATTTTATTGGTGGCTTATTATACAAATGCCCCAAGTGAAGATGCTGTACCTATCTGTACGCAATGCAACAAGGACTGCTCACTTGGAATAACTTTACAATTGACTTAAATTGTGGTGCTCCTGTCAATATTGTAATGTCATTATGGGTGCATTAAGAATTAGGCTGAGTGATGACACCTGACAGCTTTACAAACATTTGTAGAATGTAGAAAGGCACCAACTCTATGAATTAATGTATACTCCAATATAATTTCGGAATTAACCTTCTTACATTGCATAAACAACTGATTAACACATGTTTACAAACTGTATTACATTCCAACAGTTGTTACATTCTCTCATGACTCATGCCGTCCTTTTCGTGGATGCAGACTTCTGGGCAGCATGAGCACATTTCAGATTGGCATCATGCACCGCATCCCACATCAATAGCAGTTCGAAAGGCCGGAAACGGTGCACTAGCAGCAACTCACGGTAATAGCAAGGATTGAAAGAGTCATCTTGGGTTGAAGGAACCCTGACTCCAGCTGTCCTGAATCCGCTATGGGAGCATGGGGCTAGTCCAGTCTTGGCCAGACACATCCCCCAAAAGACATCATCAATGGGGTATAGTTCAAGGTCTTGGGCTATCTGGTAAATGATGTGAGCTGTATACACAGACATAAGTATGCCCGCTCCACTAACGTATGGTGGGTACGACTTGATGGTGGTCACTATTTCTGGCACATAATACTTGCTCGACTTCTGGCGATTGGGCCCAAACCCATAAACGAGATGGCCCACAAACAGGTGTTGGTGAACCTTCATGCCTAGCAAGTAATCAACCATGTTATCGGTGTTGGCAAAGACATCATCATCTCCATTCAAGATGAATTTAGCTCTGGGGCAAAATTCACTGACCCACTGCAGCAACTTGTATTGTTTGAGGGTGAGGTTGAAAAAGGTATCCAAGAAATTCCATTGTAGGACATCTCTGTGTTCTCTGTTTTCCATGGCTAAAAGCTGATTCAATTTCCTCCTTTCCTTTTGGTCAGGAGAGACACCAGAGATAAAGACTCTCTTAATTAGGACCCCATTGAATTCGCGTTCTTTGCCCCAGGTCTTCCTTACCATTTCCCGCCGATCCTGGTTGAAAGGGTGAGATTTGATCACTAGGAGCAGGAAGACATTCTGAGATCCTTCTCGACCACCACATTTGTCTGGGGCATTTAGAATCATGTCAAATTCTCGACAGTGTTTATACATCAAGAAGTTTTTTATGTGCTCTTTCTCTTGATGAAATGAGGACAGGTGCAACAATGTCCTGTTCGCGTGGCACTTTGGCTTGAGCACTGATTTAGTTGCATCAGCAGTAACAACCTTGGGCAGGTCATTGCGATGAAAGGTTTCTGCAAGATCATCAGTCTCTCGACGTTGGTCATTATCCCAGAACACGAAGAACAATCCCAGAGTAAGCAAAACACCCAGCACTACTTTCTCATTGAATCGCCGACGTGTACTCATCTTTCACCTGAAATAGAGAAAACAATATGGATTAATTCAAAGAAAACTTTACATTTACATGATACTTGAGAAGAATGGGAAGTTTAAACTGTAATGAGTTTCACTAATGCTTTGTAATATTGACCTCAAAATGGTGATAAGGTAAGGAATAGGGAAGGCCCTACACACTGTTGAAAGTTTAATTAACCTGAAGCATTCCATCCCAGCAGAAAAAGAAATCTACCTATAGGATACCATCTCTGTCATTAAACTGAAAATCGCATAGTTTTTTTTTCTGGGCCTTAAAGGTATATGATTCCAAAGGGTTTATTCCACCTCGCTTCACAGGTCTCATCACTCCTCCCGGGGCTTAAACTGAACTGAGACATAGAGCAATATAGCACAATGCAGACATTTTGGCCCATGATGTTGCACCGAACTTTTAATCTGCTCCAAGATCAATTGATCCCTACTCTCTCAAACAGCTGTCCATTTTTCTTTCATCCATGTGTCTATCTAAAAGCCTCTTAAATCTCACTGATGCATCTACCCTTATCACTACCCAGGCTGTGCATTCCATACAGCCACCATTTTCTTTTTTTTTTAAATACTACTTCTGAAAAACCCCTATACTTTTCTCTAATCACCATAACATTATGCCCCCTCATATTAGTCATTTCTACCCTGGGAAAATGTTGTTGGCTCTCCATTCTACCTATGCCTCTTACCAGCCTATACGCCTCTATCAAATCACCTCTCCCCACCTCCCAACCCCACCTTTGCTCTAAAGAGGAAGGTCCCAGCTCGCTCACCATTCAGGTTGAGTTCACAGGTTACTGATACTATGGAAGATGATGTATTATTGACCATTGATTAGTAACTGAATATATGGCAGTGCAGGGAAGGTAACGTGTTAGCATAGCTACTGAAAACTTTTGATTTTCATGGCATTTCAACCAGGTCTATGTAAACCTACAATAGGAGAAACAAAGAGAAGTATACTCAAGGACCTTGGCTTTTTGCTTCTATGTTAACCAGAGAATTGTTTTCAAAGTTAAATTAGCAGTGGCCCACCCACCCTGCCATCCATTGGTCAAGCCACTTTATGAAAGGCTGCAACTAAGGCATAACTAGTCCCAAAGGCAAGGCTAATTCGACTCAGATATTCAGTAGTAAGCAATTGTGACAAGACAGCGAAGCCATCGCAGGCCCATATCTATTAAAGGAAAACGGCACCAGCATCACCTATGGCAGGAATTTACGCTTCATGAAGAGCAGTGAACCTTGGACTCCAGGAGCCCAGAGAAAGCAAAGATAACTGATAGCAGAACAGGGCAGATAGTTAGCATGATCCACAATGTGTATGAGTAAAGCCTTGGATGCCAGGAGCCCTGAAAAGACGCCAGTGACTGATAGCAGAACGATGTGTACAAGTAAAACTATTTGCACAGGGATGCAACTTGTGTCACTGTAGAATTATGGAATCCTAGAGTAATGCGATCTAAACAGGCCCTTTGGCCCAACTGGTACATACCAACCACAGCATCCTCCCTGATAGTCCCAGTTGTCTAGTTTGGCCCATAACTCTCCAAGCCTCTCCCTTCCATGTACCTGTCCAAATGCCGGTTAAATGTTGGAGTTGAACCCACTTCAACCACTTCCTCTGGTAGCTTCTTCCGGGTACTCACTGTCCTCCGTGTACAGAGGTTATCCCCAAGGTCTCTTCTCAATTTTTCCCCTCCTCTCCTCCAACTGTGACCTCTCATTTTGTGCTCTCCAACTCTCCAATAATGACAATCCACCTTATCAATACCCCTTATGATTTTAAACTTCTGAGGTCACCTCCCATTCTCCAAGGAATAAAGGTCCAGCATGGCCAGCCTCACTTTAACCCAGGCCCTCTAGTCAAAAAACATCCTCGTAAATTTCTTCTGCACCCTCTCCAACTTGACAGCGTCCTTCCTATAACAGGGTAAGCAAAATTGTAGATAATATTCCAAAAGTGGTCTCAACAACAAATTACATAACTGCAAATAATCCCCCGCTCCTAAACTCTACACCATAACTGATGAAGGCAAGCATGCTGAACACTTTTTTTCACCATCCTGCCTTTCAGTGAACTGACTTGTCAGTGCCTTGCCATTCAATGTACAAGTTCTACTTCATCTGAATGTCCACCACCTCACATATAACCATATAACAATTACAGCACGGAGACAGGCCATCTCAGCCCTTCTAGCCCGTGTCGAATGCTTACACTCACGTAGTCCCACCGATCTGCTCTCAACCCATAACCCCCCATTCCTTTCCTGTCCATGTTCCTATCTAATTTTTTTTTTAAATGACAATATTGAACCTGCCTCTACCACTTCTACTGCAACCTTGTTCCAAACAGCTACTACTCTCCGAGTAAAGAAGTTCCCCCCTCGTGTTACCCCTAAACTTTTACCCACTAACTCTCAACTCATGTCCTCTTGTTTGAATCTCCACTACTCTCAATGGAAACACGCCTATCCACGTCAACTCTGTCTATCCCCCTCATAATTTGAAATACCCCTATCAAGTCCTCATTCAACCTTCTACACTCCAAAGAATAAAGATCTAACTTGTTCAACCTTTCTCTGTAACTTAGGTGCTGAAACCCAGGTAACATTCTAGTAAATCTTCTCTGTACTCTATTTTGTTGACCTCTTTCCTATAGTTCGGTGACCAGAACTGTACACAATACTCCAAATTTGGCCTCAGCAGTGCCTTGTACAATTTTAACATTACACCCCAAGTCGTATACTCAATGCTCTTATTTATAAAAGCCAGCATACCAGAAGCTTTCTTCACCACCCGATCCACGAGATTCCACCTTCAGGGAACTATGCACCATTATTCCTAGATCACCCTGTTCTTCTGCATTCCTCAATGCCCTACCATTCAACATGATTGTCCTATTTTGAATAGTCCTACCAAAATGTAGCACCTCACACTTATCAGTATTAAACACCATCTGTCATCTTTCAGTCTACTCTTCTAACTGGCCTAAATCTCTCCGTAAGCCTTGAAAACCTGCGTCATTATCCACAACGCCACCTATCTTAGTATCATCAGCATACTTACTAATCCAATTTACCACCCCATCATCCAGATCATTAATGTGTATGACAAACAACACTGGACCCAGTACAGATCCCTGCGGCACACCACTAGTCACTGGCCTCCAACCTGACAAACAGTTATCCACCACTACTTTCTGGCATCTCCCATCCAGCCACTGTTGAATCCATTTTACTACTTCAATATTAATACCTAACGATTGAATCTTCCTAACTAACCATCCTTGTAGAACCTTGTCAAAGGCCTTAGTGAACTCCATATAGACAACATCCACTGCTTTACCCTCGTCAACTTTCCTCGTAACCTCTTCAAAAATTCCATAAGATCTGGGGACGTCGCGTGATGACGTAGGATCAAGACGTTGGGAATCCAGCTCCCTCGTAAAAAGTAATGAAATAAGGTTTAAATGAAGAAGAGTTAACAAGTATCTACTAGAAACTATTTATAAATAACTCAGAATTATCTTTTGATATGGCTCCTAAACCGAAACAGAAGAAAGCTACTACTTCGAAGACTGCGCAAATCGGCGGGGAAAAAGGCCTAACCGTACCGGCGAAGCCTCGGACTCAAGTTGGATCTCCTCACGGCGAAGTGCATGGCACTTCTGATGATGCGGGACAGGAAGTTGCAGCAATGTCGGCGGTCTCTAAAAGAAACGGCAAGAACAATGGATGCGCGAAGAAACAAGTATGCATGAACAGATATCAGCAAAAGTAACAAAACTACAAATCCCAACTACGGCTGGAAGGGAAACTGGAATTATATCGGAAGTGGAGTCAGACTCTTTGGGAAATTCAGAGGAAGATGAAGAGGAAAAGAAAATGGAGATTAAAGGAGTCATAAAAGATATCCTGATATATATCATGAATAAATTAAAAGCTATAAGAAGGATGCAGAATACACTCGATAATGTGGTGGAAAAACAAAAGAAGATGGATAATAAAGTTAAAGAAATGGAAGTAAAATTGGAAGAAAATACTGAAAGAATAGATAAGATAGAAGACAATAATCTTGCCTGAACAATAAAAAAACGGATGTTGGAAAAAATAGATGCGCTTGAAGACTCAAGTAGACGAAATAATATCAAAATTGTTGGTCTTATGGAAGGTACAGAGGGAGAAAATCCAATAAAATTCTTTCAAGAATGGATTCCGAAAATTTTGGCAATGAAAGAAGGAAGCCAAGTAATTGAAATTGAAAGAGCACACAGAACTTTAAGACCAAGACCTCAGCAAGATCAAAATCCAAGATCAATTTTGATAAAATGCTTGAGGTACCAAGATAAAGAAATGATCTTGAAGGCAGCTACTCAAGGTGCTAAAAAGAGAAATGGGCCATTGATAATAGAAGGGAAAAGATTTTTTTTTAATCCAGACATTAGTTACGATCTTCTGAAGAGGCGGAAGGAATTTAATCCAGTGAAAAAATCTTTATGGGAAAAGGGCTATAAATTTTTATTGAGCTACCCAGCAAAATTGGTCATTTTCCTTGATAACGAAGAAAGAAGCTTTTTCGTTGACTACCGGAAAGCAGAGAAATTTGTACAAGAATTACCTGATGTCCACGAAGAGGACTAAAGAATTATAGAAATGAAGTGGACTAATGATGAAGACTGAAACAAGGTTGGACTTGACAGACATTTATAAGGAAAAAAAATAGTTGAGTATTAATTGGGAGTAGAGACATTAATTATTTTTTTTTCTTCACTAATATATTTTCTTTTTTTTTGCGGGGGAGGTGGAGGAGCTCCTGATCGATGGCTGCGAGTTTCACGTGTACAATCATGGCGATTGCCATGACCCGTAAAATGGGGGGGGGGAGGTAATGTTGTGTTCTTTTTGTTCGCAACATTAGTGGGGGGGGGGGTATTTTGGGATTTTTTTCTTATATATTAGTTACCTTTCCTCTATTTTTCTTCTTTTTTGCCTGGATGGTTGGGGAGAGAGTCATAGTAACATGGAGAATTTTAAAGAGTTCCCAAGGTATTGTGAATGATTAATTTACTTAATTTTTTAAAGTTTTAATGTTAATGGACTTAATGGACCTGTGAAAAGAAAAAGAGTTTTAACATATATTAAGAAAATGAAAGGCGATATAGCTTTTTTACAAGAAACACATTTAACAGAAACAGAACATAAGAAATTAAAGAGAGATTGGGTTTGAAATGTCTTGGAGCTTTATTTAATTCAAAATCGAGAGGAGTTGCAATTTTCGTAAATAAATCTTTACCAATTAAAATACAAAATGTAGTAATTGATTCTGTGGGGAGATATGTGATTATACATTGTCAATTTTTTTCAGAATTATGGACTTTTATGAACATTCATGCACCAAATGAAAATGATGTAAAATTCATACAAGAAGTTTTTTTGAACTTGGCTGATGCACATGATAAAATATTAATAGGTGGAGATTTTAATTTTTGTTTAGATCCAGTTTTGGATAGGTCAACTAAAGTTGCTACAAAATCAAAAGTAATAAAACTATCTTTATCATTAATTAAAGATTTAAACCTGATTGATATATGGAGAAAAAATAATCCAAGAGAAAGAGGTTATTCATTTTATTCAAATAGACGTAAAACTTACTCAAGGATTGTTTTTTTTTATTATCAAAAAATATTCCAGAGAGTGTAAAGTGTGGAATATAAAGCATGAATACTGTCAGATCATTCCCCCTTGATAATGACAATGATAAAGATGGATAAGGAGGAATCGATCTATAGATGGAGATTTAATTCAATTTTATTTAAACGTCAAGATTTTTGTGATTTTATGAAAAAACAGATTCAATTTTTTTAATACAAATTTACATTCAGTTGAGGATAAAATTGTATTATGGGAAGCAATGAAAGCATATTTAAGCGGTCAGATTATAAATTATACATCTAAAATTATGAAGGAATATTTGGCAGAAATAGATCAATTAGAAAAAGATATCATAAAGTTAGAAAAAGAATCTCAAAGATATATGACGGAAGAAAAACGAAGACAACTTGTTAATAAAAAACTACAATATAATACACTTCAGTCATATCGTACAGAAAAAGTAATTATGAGAACTAAACAGAAATATTATGAATTAGGCAAAAGGTCACATAAGATTCTTGCTTGGCAGTTGAAAACAGAACAGGCTTCTAAAACAATAAATGCAATTAGAACAAGTGTAAATAAGGTTACTTATAAACCTTTAGAAATTAATGAAACTTTTTAAAAAAATATACTGTATCAATCAGAATCACAAAATAAGATTGCTGAGATAGATACATTTTTATCACAAATAACCCTTCCAAAATTAAATTTGGAAGAACAGAAAGGATTAGATATGCCCTTTACATTAAAAGAGGTTGAAGAAGCTTTAGGATCACTTCAGAGTAATAAATCCCCAGGAGAAGATGGTTTTCCTCCTGAATTTTATAAAAAAAAACTTAAAGATTGATTAATTCCTCCTTTTATCGAAGTATATCTAGTGGAAAGGATGCATAAACTCCCACAATCTTTTTTAACAGCGACTATAACTGTTTTGCCAAAAAAAGATTGAGATCCTTTAAAGCCAAAATCATATAGGTCTATTTCTTTGTTGAATACAGATTATAAAATAATAGCAAAAATTTTATCTAACAGAATATCTAAACATTTACCAAAATTAATACATATGGATCAAACAGGTTTTATTAAAAACAGACAATCAATGGATAATATAAGCCGGTTACTTAGTATAATTCTTTTGGCACAAAAAAGAGAGGAAATGAGTGTGGCAGTTGCTTTGGATGCAGAAAAAGCATTTGATAGATTGGAATGGGATTTTTTATTTAAGGTTTTGAAAAAATATGAGTTAGGAAAATCTTTTATACAATGGATTAAAACCTTAAATACTAATCCTCAAGCTAAAGTAGTTACAAATGGTCAGATTTCAACACCATTTTGCTTAACGAGGTCAACTGGACAAGGCTGCCCATTATCACATGCTTTATTTGTATTGGCAATAGAACCATTAGCTGAATTAATTAGAACAGATTCAGACATTGGGGGCTTTAGAGTTAATCAAGAAGAATATAAGATTAATTTATTTGCTGATGATGTTTTGATTTATTTAACAAACCCATTGCAATCTTTGCAAAGATTATCTTATAGATTGGAAGAATATGGGAAAGTATCAGGGTATAAAGTAAATTGTGATAAAAGTGAAATTTTACCCCTTACCAAAGGAAATTATAATCAATGTCGATTAGTAACTGAATTTCGATGGTCAATAAATGGGATAAAATATTTAGGTATTAGAGTTGATAATGATGTAAAACATTTATATGAACAAAATTATTTGCCATTATTAAAAAAAATAAAAGAGGATCTTGATAAATGGATGATGTTACCAATAACATTAATAGGTAGAGTTAATGCTGTAAAAATGAATATATTTCCTAGATTGCAATATTTATTCCAAACTTTACCAATACAATTACCTCAGAAGTTTTTCAAGAACGGAATAAATATGTAATGAAATTTCTTTGGAAAGGAAAGATGTCAAGAATATCATTGGAAAAATTGACATGTAAATTTGATTTAGTAGGGTTACAAATTCCAAATTTTTATGAATTATTATAAAGCAAATCAACTTAGATTTATTGCGTCTTTTTTTGATGAAGAAAAACCAGCATGGATTAGAATAGAATTAGATAAGATAGGAGAAAACATACCAGAAGATTTTATATATAAATGGGAATCCAAATGGATATGGGAAATAAAAAGAATCTCCTATATTAAGATACTTGATTGATTTATGGAATAAGGTAAATATGGACGATGAGATAAAGAAATCTTTATTAGCCAAAAGAACTTTAATTCAAAATAGGCTTATTCCTTTTACAATGGATAATAAACTTTTATATAATTGGTTCCAAAAGGGGATTAAATATATAGGTGATTGTTTTGAAGGAGGTACATTGATGTCGTTTGATCAATTAAAAAAAATAAATATAAAATATCAAAGAACACTCTTTTCTGTTATTTTCAATTGAAGGCTTATTTACGAAAAAAGCTGGGTCAAACAATGTTGATGCCAAAACCTAGTGAAATAGAAATATTAATTCAAAAAGTAAAAATTTAAAAAATTACATCTTGTATGTACAATTTGATTCAAAAACAGAGAATTAAATCAGTAATTCATAAATCAAGACAAAAATGGGAATCTGATTTGGATGTTAAAATTGATGGAAAAAGCTGGTCAAGATTATGTTCTGATAGTATGTTAAATACAGTAAATGTTCGACTTAGATTAATACAATATAATTTTTTACATCAATTATATATAACACCACAGAAAATAGATAGATTAAATTCAAATATGTCTGACCAACGTTTTCGGTGTAATCAAGAAATTGGTACTTTTTTACATTCTACTTGGTCTTGTTTTACAACTCAACCATTTTGGATAAATCTAAGACTTTTATTGGAACAAATTATTGGAGTACAACTCCCACGTAGTCCAGTATTATTTTTATTAGGATACATTGAAGGGACAATACCGAAACTTAAATTGAATAAGTATCAGAAAAAAATTATAAAAATTGCATTGGCAATTACTTGGAAATCTGATTTATATTTAACTATGGATCGTTGGAATAATGAAATACATAGTTGAATTCCACTTGAAAAAATTACATACAATCTAAGAAATGAATATGATATATTTTTGAAAATTTGGCTCCCATACCTACAAAAGATAGGATTAAATACATAGATCTTTTGAAGATAAAATTATAAAGTAATTGGGGAAAGTAAAAATAAATATTAAAATTATTTTGAACTTCATGGAGCATGTGGGGATCCTCCGGTATCCAAGCAATCTTTCTCTTCTTTCTTTCTTTAGACAAGGGTTAAGGGTGGGGGAGGGTTAAGGGTAGGGGGGAGTGTTAATATTATTTTTCTTTTTCTTACTATTTTATCACCACATTTATTCTTTGTAAATTTCTAAAAATGTAATAAATATTTTTTTTTAAATTCAATAAGATCTGTCAAACATGGCCTTCTACGCACCAATCCATGTTGACTGTTCCTAACCAGACCCAGTCTATCCAGATATTTATATATACCATCTCTAAGAATACTTTCCATTAATTTACCCATCATTGACGTCATAATTACAGGCCTAGAATTGCTAGGTTTACTCTTATAACGCTTTTTAAACAATGGAACCACACGAGCAATACGCAATTCCTCCAGCACCATCCCCGTTTATAATGACATTTGGAATATTTCCGTCAGAGCCCCTGCTATTTCTACACTAACTTCCCTCAAAGTCCGGGGAAATATCCTGTCAGGTCCCAGAGACTTATCCACTATCCTTAATAGCGCCAGCACTTCCTCTTCTTTAAACAGCTCAGGTATTTGTAAAGTAATGGTGATAGCGGAGTAACACACAGACGGGAGTAATGTAAATAGACCCGGTAGTCATGAAAGTCATCCGATTGATAAGGTTATTTATTTCCAGTAAGTGAACACTAATCTGATGGTGAAATATGTTGTACTCTTTTGGCTGTGGCTATGTCCAGTTTGCAATCTCCACATAGCTGCTGCCTTGCCCATCATTGTAATGGCCCCATTGTGGACAAATATTGAAGATTGCTTTATAAACGGTCCGACTCTGATATCAGTGCAGCTGCAGCAGATGGGGTACAGTCACATCTGGCGAAAGCGACTGTCCACTGTTCACAAGGAAATATATTCCCAACCAGAGTTGATAGAGTCCGTCCTGCTGGTGTGTCTCTCCAATAAACCCATATTGAACTTTGCCCTCAGCTGTCACTGGATTTTTCAGTCGGAGAATAAATTGATCCAGAACTAAACAATAAATTAATTCGATCAGACCAACCGAAAGGAAACAGGATCCCTGGAGCAGACTGAATTGGAAAGAGATTCTGTATGTAATCTTTGTCACGGTGCACCGAAGTACAATTGTAAGCCGGTACCGAACAACACAATACAACCATTTGCCTGACTGAGGTTTCGTGTCCTTTAGTTCAAGCACTGGGGAGCGGGGTGTGGAGTTACATCCTGATTAGTGTGAGGTCCGGGTTGCTGAGCGTGATCTCAACTGAACGTTCCGCAGGGTGTACTCACTCACTGTTTGGACCCAGAGAATTCAGTGCTCAGATTCACTGGAAACGGAATCAAGAGCTCGGCGCTTGTTTATTTTTTTCTCGCTGTATGTTTTTTGTGCTACCTTGCGCAAAGATAGAGTGTATCTTAAGACTACCTGAAATAAAACTTCCTGCAGTACATCTCACTGTCACCTCCTGTACCTAATAGTGTGGCCGCTGAGTGTATGTCCGTAGTCTTCTACAGCTGTAACCCGCCCAGTCCAGTCTTCGACATGTTACACGTTCAGTGATGCCTCTCTGCACGCTATTGTTGTAGCGTGGTTATTTGAGATACTGTCGTCTTCCTGACATATAGAATCAGTCTGGCCTTTTCCCTTCCATCTCTCTCATTCATAAGGAGTCTTTGCTCACGGAACTGCTGCAGCCTTAGTTTTTTTTCTGTTGTGTTCTCCGCAAACTGAGACTGTTGAAGGTGACAATCCCAGGAAATCAGCAGTTTCTGCGATATTACAAACTGCGCCGTCCAGCATTAACAAACATTCCACGTTCTAAGTCACTGAGATCACATTTCATCCCCATTCTGATGTTTCTGAGAGACCGAACGTACCCTGTTCCAAGGACTAGGAGTCGGAGAGACCCGCTGATAAAGCTATGGGTTTAGTTAATGATTATCACCAGGAGCTGACTGAACATTAACCAGGGTGTGTACATTACTTACAGAACCCGTAACACAGCCTCACTGGGACAGGGTGGTAACAGAACCTGGAGCCGCGGTACACGGTAAGAAGCTCTATATACTGAAATATAAACATCACAAAGGCAGTCACCCACTTCTGTGAACACTTAAATGAGACTGAGAACGTATTGGTGTATTCAACAGTAGAACTGTAGGTGAATCGCTTTTGAAAGAAATAATAATTCCCTTTGACTAATTAGATCAACTTCCTGTGCATGCCCTGCGGTAAACTGGTGTAGTTGGAAGTGTTAATGGAAACGTTGCACTTTCAATGCAGTTGCGAATGAACAGCAAAGGCTAGGAAGGAGCTAGCTTCCAGATGTTCGGAACTTTCCGCGGGCTACTGTTTCCAGCAGGAGGCCGGCCTCTCCACACCCGGGGTTTTACTAATCGCTGACCGAAGGAACCGAGGATTCGCTTTGTTTATTCTTTCGCTGGCGTGATCTACACTGTTACGAACGTGCCACAACTCTGAGGGGCCGAAGGGTACAAAGTCGCCCCCTCCTTTTTGAGAATCGCAAGATCGCTATTAATTCGTGTCTGGGACCCAGGAAATGAGAGAGAATCCACAAGGTTTTGGAATGTGTCCTGGCCTCAGCGAGACAAAGCCACGGATAACGGCCATTGTCTCTTGGAGACGGAATTGTGTATTGAGTCTGCACTGAAATACACAATCAGTGCATTTCAGTGCAGACTCAATGCACTGAAATTGAGTGCATTTTCTCAATGCATTGAGGGATTGCATCATCCCAACCTGATTGACATCTGAGACCCCGTGAGTAAGGATAAAAGAGGGTCTGGGGAACAACCCCTTTAGACGCACCAGGAGAAACGCTAGGAATCCCGTGACAGCGTTTAATAGCGACAGCCGGTGGGGTCTCGTGTGCGTCCTTCCCTTGCCTGGGATTGGCGGGCTCACCACGGAAGAACGGCTTAGCTAAAGGAGAGGCCACAAGTGAACGGCCACACTAGCGAGACTCTGACGGATCGAAATCATAAAAGGAATTGGCAAGTTTCTCCAAATCTCTCTCTCTCTCCAAACAAAGGCTGCAGCCTGCATGAACTGAGTGACTGTTATATTTCCATCGGACAATACGTTTATCCCCTAAACAACGATAGAGCTATTTCTTATTGATTATTATTATACCCGCACTTTTAGATTTAGTATTGACGACGTATATTATCTGTATGTTTGCATAGATATTATTTTTGTGTATTGTTACTAATAAATACTGTTAAAAATCGTATCATCAGACTTCAAAGGACCTCTCAATCTTTTCTGATAAGTGACCCAGTTACGGGGTTCGTAACAACACTATCTGTCCATCCTAGGCGTCATTTCGGTCGGTAGCTACAGGGAGAGGGTGAATTTATGAGAACTACCCACATTGCAGATTATAGCGAGGGGAGGGGGGATTTAAAAAGCTGATGGTTCCATTATATAATCGGTTGTAGAGACCTGTTGTGGATCACCGCCTGCAGTGTTGATTCCCTTCTGTCGGAAGTGTGTGGGTAGGTGAGAGATCTAAAGAAGGTTTAACAGAGAGTGATCTGCATCTTGTGAGTTGTCCTGTGATGAAACGTCTGTGATCTTGACTTTTTTCAGTGATTGAGAAGAATTCGACATGACCTAAGTTTACAGGGTGGTGTAAACATTGCAGCTTTTTAAAAAAACAATGTACTTGATTGCATCCATAGCAGTTTGGTTAAATCAGTGGGGTCTTTTATGAGACATAAAGTATCCCACGGCGTCTTGACAGGGACGTGAACAAAATAGGCTCTGTTGTGGGAGAATTGAAACTGGCTATCGCCAGTTGTAGACAGTTGAGATAGTTTTTTTTCTCTCTCTCTCTCTCTGGGTCTAGTGTCTCATTGGAATGGCCTCCTCAATATTCAGGAGAAGCAGATTATTGCAAATAATTCTGTAATCTCTGCAGTGTAATGGTCCTTGAAGGACATGTGAGTGAAATGTTACAGGTGAGAGGCAGGATTAAGGCGCTGAGATCACAAATTGAACTGGGTCGGTCACAGTAAATTCAGCATGTGAATTTTATTAAATCTCACTTCAACATCCTCTGGCTGACAAAAACACATCCAGTGAATGTAATGTTAAAGGGGTTTTCATCATTCGGTAAAGATAGCAACCACACCCCCCCCCCCCCCCCCCCCCCACTCCCGTGAGGCAACTTTCAGGGATCTGAACGGGAGGAACGCAAATAGACCCATTAGTGATAATTTTATCTGATTGATCAGGTCACTGATCTCTGGCAAGTGAACACTAATATGAAGGTTAAATATATTCTTGTCTTGTTGTACTCTTTAGGGCGTGGTTAACTCCAGATTGTAATCTCGACACAGTTGCCGCCTTGCCCATTATTTTACTGGCCCCATTGTGGACAAATGTTGAAATTTGCTTTATAAAAGGGCTGACTCTGCGATCAGTGGAGCTCCAGGCAGTGGAAGCACAGTTAAATCTGGTGACATTGAAGGTCCAGAGTTCAAAAGAAAATATTATTCCAAAAGCATAACTTTTCACCCGAATTCACATTGCCCGTCCTGCTGCTGTGTCTTTCCAATAAGCCCACAGCGATCTTTGCCTTTAGCTGTCACTGCCGTTTTTAGTCTGAAAATAAATTGATCCCCAAGTATACAATAAATTAATGCCAAGAGAAAGTCTGCAGAAGCTGGAAATCCAAACGACAAACACCAAATGCTGGAGGAACTCAGCAGGCCAAGAAGCATCTACTGAAAGGAGTACAGTCGAAGTTTCGGGCCCAGACCCTTCAGCAGGACTGGAGGAAGCAAAAAAAAAGAAAGATGTTGGGTCAGAGCTAGAAGGAGAGAGAAGGGGGTTGGAGGAAGAAGCAGAAAGTGATAGGTGAAACAGGGAGGGGGAGGGATGACATCAAGTGCTGGGAAATTGATTGGTGAAAGTGATACACGGCCGGAGAAGTGGGAATCTGATAGGAGAGGACAGAATGCCAGGGAAAAAGAAAAGTGCACCGGAGAGAGGCAATAGGCAGGTAAAGACTTAAGGCCAGAGAGGGAAAGGGGAATGGGGAATGATGAAGTGGGGGGAGCTATTACCTGAAGTTTGAGAAATTAATGTTCATGCTATCAGGTTAGAGGCTACCCAGACGTAATATAAGGTGTTGCTCCTCCAGTCTGAATGTCGCCTCACCACAACAGTGGAGGAGACCAGGGATTGACATGTCGGAATATGCATGGGAAGTGGAATTAAAATGGCTGGCCACTGGGAGCTTCTGCTTTTTCTGGCAGACAAAGTGTAGGTGTTCCACAACGCGATGCTGCCGAAGGGTCTCGGCCCAAAATGTCGACTGTCCTGTTTTCCATAGTTGCTGCCTGGCCCGCTGAGTTTCTCCAGCATTCTGAGCGTGTTGCAATGAATTAGTGTGTTGACACCAACTGAACGGAGCCGGGATGCGTGTCGCGGTTGCTCCCTGGAGCAGATCGAGTTGTGGACAGATACTGGATGTAATCTGTGTCACCGGGCACTGAGGCACAATAGGACGCCTGGACCGAACAGCCCAGTAGAATCATTTGCTTGAATCAGCTTTTGTGTCATATAATGTGCTGTGGAGCAGGGTGTGGAATTACGTGCTGACTGATGTGAAGCCCAGGTTTATATGTGTGTTATCGACTGAATCTCGCTCACGGTGTGTTCACTTACTGTTTGCACCCACTAAGTTCAGATACTCGGATTCGCTGGAACAGAAACAGAAGCTCAGCACCAAGTACACACAGAGACCGTACTGGGTGGGGAACGTTGTGATGTTTCAATACGTCCCTCGTCAGGAGAGGATTTCCTGTGTTTATCCTGTTCGATATCGTCTTTAAAACGGTGTGGCATTACGGACATGGATGCTTTTTACTGTGTGTGTGTGTGTTTTTAAGGAAAACAGACATGCACCTGGCAGTGATATTTACAATGCAGAGATTACAGAATTAATTGTAATAATCTGCTTCTGCTGAATATTGAGGAGGCCATTCCAGAGACGCCAGGAGAGAGAGGGGGAGAAGGGGGAAGGGGGTACAGAGATGGGGAGAGAGGGGCAGAGGGGAGAGAGAGGGGAGAAAAGGGGAGAGGGGGGAAAGGGGAGCGGAGAGTGGGAGAGAGGGAGGAGAGTGGGGGAGAGAGTGGGGTGTGACAAAGGGGGAGAGGGCGGAGAGAGGGGGTCAGAAGGGTGGAGGGAGAAGAGGAGGGAGACTGTCTTCAACTGCTTTCAGTTCCTGCCAGAACAGGAACTATTTTGTCGACGTCTAGGTCAAGACGCCGCAGGATACTTTATTTCTCAGCAAATACCCCACTGATTTTAACAAACTACTACGGATACAATCAAGTACATTGTTATTTTTTTAAAACTGCAACGTGTACACCACCCTGTAAACTTAGGTCATGTCGAATTCTTCTCAATCACTGAAAAAAGTCAAGATCACAGGCGTTTCCTCACAGGACAACTCACACGGTGCAGACGTCTCTCTGTTAAACCTTCTTTTGATCTCCCAGCTATTCACACACTTCTGATAGAAGGGAATCAACACTGCAGGCGGTGATCCACAACAGGTCCCAACAACCGACTAGATAATGGAACCATCACCTCTTTACACCCCTTCCCTCCGCCCCCTCCCCGGCTATAAACTGCAGTGTGAGGAATTCTCATAATTTCGCCCTCTCCCAGCAGCTACCTACCGAAATGTCGTAAAGGGTAGACAGATAGTGTCGACCCCGCCTGCGATGGAATAAACAAAGCGAATCCTCAGTTCCCTCGGTCGGGGATCGGTAAATCCCCGAGTGTGGACGGATCGGCCTCCTGCTTCTGCAAGCAGTAGCCCGGGGACAGTTCCGAGATGCGGGAAGTTCGCACCTTCCGAGCCTTTGCTGATGATTCGGAGCTGGGTTGAAATTGCGGCGTTTCCCATAACACCTCCAACTACACCGGTTTCCCCCGGGACGTGCACAGGAAGTCGATGCATTCAATTAGCTGAAGGGAATTATTAATTCTTTCAAAAGCGATTCGCTACAGTTCAATTGTTGAACAGCCAAATAAGTTCTCAGTCTCATTTAAGTGGCTAACTGCCTTTATGATGTTTATATTTCAGTATATAGAGCTTCTTAACTTGTACCGCGGCTCCAGGTTCTGATACCACCCTGTCCCAGTGAGGATGCGTTACGGGTTCTGTAAGTAATGAACACACCCTGTTTAATGTTCAGTCAGCTCCTGGTGGTAATCATTAACTAAACCCACAGCCTTATCAGCGAGCCTCTCCTTGTCTTGTTCTTTAGCACAGGGTATGTTCTGTCTCAAACAAACATCGCAATGGAGGGGATGTGTGATCTCAGTGCTTTTGAGAGTGGAATGTTTGTTGATGCCGGATGGTACAGTATTATAGACAATAGGTGCAGGAGTAGGTCGTTCGGCCCTTCGAGCCATCACCGCCATTCAATGTGATCATGGCTGATCATCCGCAATCAGTACCCCGTTCCTCCCCTCTCCGCATATCCCTTGACTCCGCTGTCTTTAAAATCTCTATCTAATTCTTTCTTGAAAGCATCCAGAGAATTGGCCTCCACTGCCTTCTGAGGCAGAACATTCCGTAGATCCACAGCTCTCTGGGTGAAAAAGTTTTTCCTCAACTCTGTTCTAAATGGCCTACCCCTTATTCTTAAACTGTGGCCTCCGATTTGGACTTCCCCAACATCGGGAACATTTTTCCTGCCTCTAGCGTGTCCAATCCCTTAATAATCTTATATGTTTCAATCAGATCCCCTCTCATCTTTCTAAATTCCAGTGTTCCAGTGAAAACACTGTCATTCAAGCGTGAAGAAACTTTAACTCTTTGTGGTACAGGGAAGAGCGATAGAACCAATGACGCGATCTAAAATCCATTAGCTGGGGTCTCGAAGGTCGACTGTTCCTTTCTCCATAGACGCTACTTGGCCTGTAGAGTTCCTCCAACATTTTGTTTGTGTTGCTCAGATTTCAAGCATCTGCTGATTTCTCTTGTTTGAGAGAGATCCGTGACGGGTCTCACCGGGCCCTATGGAATATTTCACATCTTACTACCGGGGTGAAAGATGCTTTCTGCTCACATTCAGTAGAAATCACCCAGGAGAATATTTCTGGTTGTCGGCAAAGACGTCGTTTCTCTTAATCCATTTGGACAGTAATTCACTCCCGATATCGACCAAAGCCGAGCCTCGCTCTAAACGCTGAACAGTTGTGCAGAATTATAGACAACACTTACCTCTGATGTTGTAACCGGCCTGCGTTCTGTGTGGTCCCAGCAAATCACAGTCTGACTACCCGGGTGACCGACAATGGTCCTGCACCGGTGTGCTCACCCTGTACGGAGAGTTGAGACTGAGCTGCTGCTCCCGAGGCCACTCGGCTGTGATGTGTCCGTCGCTCATTACAGATGGACAGGGCCGGGTGAGCCGGGGTAGAGCGGGACTGCCGCAGTCCGGGTCACACTAACTCTCACCGGCTCAGGACGGGTCTGACAGCGGGAGGAGGCGGGAGTGGGATCAATGTAGCAACCCTAAAGAGGGAAACAAACAGGCTGCGTTAACCTTTCTGTCCGGGTTTCCGTGTGGATCTCTCCTTTTTCTTTCATCGTAACCAGTGGGGCGGAGTTTCTCTGTTTAACTCAGTGAGTCCCAGGCTGCGGATTTGATCCAGCCCGGGTTCTGGGAGGGTCTGAACTCCGCCCTCTGTGTAAGAAAGTCTGCCTGACATGGATAGAGTTTCAGCTCAAACCTCCCTCGCCTGTTCAGGTACAGGGAGCCGCATTTCTGCTGAAATTTCAGCAAACACGTTCGACTATATATTTCCACTAACTGGAAAAAAAAACTGAGAAAGATGTTTGCATTTCCATCCGGACAACTATTGTCACAAGAACCCTCCTCGCCCACGGTTTCATTCCACACACCGCCGGAAATACTTGTCGAATTTATTTCTCTTAAAAGTCATTTATTCCAAATGGGCAGAAGTTTTACCGAGGGAGGGAGTGATACTCTCACTGAAAATTGTCACATACGTTAAAATGGTCGACAGGGAGGGAAGGACGCACTGATTGAAATGAGCATGGGGGAGGGGGGAGTTGTTTGTCGATTAAAAATGGGAGCCTCACTCCCCTCTGTCTTCTAACCTAACTCTCACTAGGCTCATCCCTCAACCCCAACTACTCTGTCTATACCCCTCATGATTTTGTAGACCTGCATTAAATCTCCCCCAAATCTTCTGCGTTCCAAGGAACAAAGTCGTAACCTATTCAATCTTCCCTTATAACGCAGGTCCTCCAATCGCAGCAAATCCTTGTAAATTTTCGTTGTACTCTGTCAACCTTATTTACATCTTTCCTGTGGGTAGGTGACATAAACTGCAAACATACTCCAAATTAGGCCTCATAACTGTCTTATATCATGCAGTCTCCTGTACTGAATACTTTAACTTATGAAGGCCAATGTGCCAAAGGTTTCTTTACTGCCTTATCTAGGTGTGCTGCCACTTTCAATGAATTATGGACCCGTATTCCCGGATGCCTTTGTCCTACCGCACCCCTCAGTGCCGAACCCTTCATTGTGTAAGTCCCACCCTGGTTGATCCTACTGAAGCGTAACAGCTCACAAGCCTGCATTAAACTCCATCTGCCATTATCAAACATTTTTACACCTGGCGCAGATCCCGCTGTAAGCTCCCATAGTCTTCCTCGCTGTCAAATACCTTGGTGTCATCCGCAAATTTGCTGATCCAGATAACCTAATTATCATCGAGATCATTGATATAGATGACAAACAACGACGGATATCAGCACCGATCCCTCTGGAAATCCACAAGTCACGGGTCAGAGAGGCAACCATCTGCTACCACTATCTGCCTTCCTCCTCTATGCTAATGTCTACACCCATTTACAAACTCAATTTGAATGCCAAGAGAATGAAATTTATTGGTCAACACCCTATGCGGGACCTTGCCAAATGCCTTGCTAAAGTCCATGTGGACAATATCTAGAGCCTTGCCTTCATCAACTTTCCTGGTAACATTCCTTGTAACCTCTTTGAAAAACTCAATAGATTGTCTAGAACACACAAAGTCATGTTGGATATCCGTAATCAGTCCTGTTTATTTAAATACTCCTATATCCAGTCCTTCCAATGTCTTCAGACAACTGATGTCAAGTGCACCGGCCTATAATTTCCTGGTTTAATTTTGGAGTCTTTTTTAAACAGTTGATCAAAATTAGCTATCCTCCGGTCCTCTGGTAGCTCTCCTGTCTTTGAGCATAATTTAAACATAACGGTTACATCCTTGCAATTTCTGCATCCACCTACATCGTGGTTGAAGGACTGAACTTCTCAGTCACTGGGGATTTATACACTCGAGGTTGCCCAATTTGCCCAAAACACTTTCTCATCAGTAATTTGTATAACATCCGTGGCCTCACTTCTCCTTTGTCTCACTTCTATAGATTATTTTCACGAGTGGACACAGAAGCAAAAATCCACTGAAGAAATCCTCTATCTGTTTTGGCTCCATGCGTACATTGGCATTCTGATAATCCAGACAATCAATTGTGTCCCCTGAAATCCTTTTGCTTTTAAAACATCTGTATGATCGCTCACCTTGTCTGTTAGGACAACCTCATGCCACCCTATAGCCTTCCTGGTTTCTTTCCTCAATCTTATCTTGCATTTTCTCAACTCCATAAGTACCTGAATTTTTTCCTACCTGCCTGCACCGGTTATGCATCTATTTTTTTTTTCTAAACACAAAGTACACTGCAGATGCTGTGGTCAAATCAAAACGTACAAACAAGCTGGATGAACTCAGCAGGTCGGGAATCATCCATTGAAATGAGCGGTCAACGTTTCGGGTTGAGATCCTTCATCAGGACTAAAGCGGGAGTGGGTAGGGGCCCTATAAAGAAGGTGGGGGAGGGTGGAAAACCAATCAGAGGAAAGATCAAAGGGTGCGGGAGGGGAAGCAGGGAGGGGATAGGCAGGAGAGGTGAAGAAGGGATCGAAGGGGAAAGCACTATGGGTAGTTGAAGGAGGCAGAGTCATGAGAGGTGATAGGCAGCTAGAAGAGGAGACAGAGTGAAGGTGGGATGGGGAAAGGGAGAGGGAGGGAATTACTGGAAATTGGAGAATTCGATGTTCAAGAATTCGATCCTTCCTCTGATTGGTTTTCCACCCTCCCCCCACCTTCTTTATAGGGCCCCTGCCCCCTCCTTCTTTAGTGCTGACAAAGGGTCTCAACCCGAAACGTTGACTGCTCCTTTCAACGGATGCTGCCCAAACTGCTGAGTTCATCTAGCTTTTTCGTACGTATTTTTTTCTATACCACGGCCTCAATACCACGGAGAAGAGCCATCGTTCTCCATACTTCCTTTGAATCTGATGGCATTGTGATCACCAGATGCAAACAGTTTCGCTACACAAACTTCTGTTACGTCTATCCTGTCTCAGTCCCTAATGGGAGATCAAGTGTCACACTTGAGTCTTTGGGAATTCAATGTACTGATTAATGAAACTTTTCTGAGGACATTTGTCAACTACATGAGTACATCTACAGTATGAGAGTTCCAGTCCGTATGTGGAAGGTTAAAATCAAATTATAACAAATTATGTGTCTTGCAATATTCTCTGGCGTGTACTAATTTGTTCCTCTAAATACCGCAGACGCTTGGGTGGTCTATAAGACAGACCCATTAATATGTTCAAACAAATTTTATTTATCCGATCTACCTATAAAGCCTCACTAGATGAGTTCTCCCATCTGCCTTTACTGCACACTGCCGTGACAGTTTCCCTGAGTAGTGAAACCACCCCTACCCCTTTAATCCCTCACGCTCTGTCATGTCTAAAACAACGGAACCCCAGAATATTGAGCTGCCAGTTCTCTGCAAACCAGTCTCAATAATGGTGACAATATCATAATGCCATCTGTTGATCCATGACCTAAGCTCATCTGCCTTTCCTTCAATACAATACATCCTGGGAATACATTCAATACATCGGTAAGACCAATGGTCTAATTGTGGACTTCTGATTGGGTAAGATGAGTTCTCACACACACACCAATCGTCATTAATCAGTCAGCAGCGGAAAGTGTGAGCAACTTCATGTCCCTGTGTGCCAGCATCTCTGAGGATCTATCCAGGGCCCAGCATACCGATGCAGTTACCAAGAATGCATGGCAGCCATTACATTTCATTCGGAGTTTGACGAGATTATGGATGTGACCAAAGACTCACAGATTGATACAGTTGTACCGTAAAGACTGTTCTAACTGCCTGCACATCGCTTGACGTGGTGGGATGGGGGAAGTGGTGAAGCTACTGCACAGGAGCGAAATACTCTGAGGAAATTTGTCAATTCAGTCAGCTCCATCATGGGCGGTAGCCTTCGTAGCATCCAGGACATCGTCATGGAGCGATGCCTCAAAACGGCGGCATCAGTCATTAGGGATCTGCTTCACCAAGGAGATGCCCTCTTCTCATTGGTATCACCAGGAAGGTGGTACAGGAGATAGCGGGCACACACTCAACTAGTCAGGAGCCACTTCCTTCCCTCTGCCATCCAATTTCTGAATTGACATGGAACCCATGAACCTACTTCACTGAATTCATTTTTGCAATACTTATTTAATTTACCTTTTAGTAACAGATACTTATTGTAATACAGTTCTGTTTACTATTATTAGAAGCCGTGTTTGCTAAACTGCTTTTCTTACGCTTGCTTTGGAATCGTAACCCCTAATTCGGGAACTGTTTTTAACCTTGACGTAAACTGTGGAGAAACTCAACCGTGCAGACAGGATAATGCAAGAACACAAATACCACGACCGCCAGAAGTGACTTGAAACAGAGCGAATAACTTCTTGCAATGCACACAAAATGCCGGAGGAACTCAGCAGGCCAGGCAACATCTAGGAAAGGAGTCGTATCGAAGAGTTTCGGCCCGATTTAATTAAATAAATATATCTGGCATTGGCCTCTGCGACGTTCCGAACGGCAAAATTTTACAGTAGCTCTGTATTCCGAATAGTTTTTCGTGTGTATGTGAGTGACAGGGAGTGAGAGGGGTGAGAGGGAGAAGAGGGAGAGAGATGATTTCCCTGCCCCGTGGGGACATTTCGCATATCATTGTCGGTGCGAAAGGCTTTTCTGCAGCGACGGAGTCGAAAACAACTGGAGAATGTTTGCAATTGAAGTCAATCATTTCTTTTAATCCATTTGGTCAATAGTTCGTTAACTTGAAAATTTCAGAGTTCCCTTCTCCCACTGAATTCCCTCCCGATCTCGACAGAAACCGAACCCCGTTGTAAACGTTCCCTGATTCTGGAGAATCGGAGACAACACTTACTGTGATGTTGAAACCGGACGGAGTTCAGTGCGGTCCCGGGTGAACGGTGTGCTCACCGTGCACGGAGATTTCAGTCTGAGCCGCTACACCCCAGATCATTTGGTTATATACTGTCTGACGCTCATTACAAAAACACTCGCTCTCCTCCCACCCGCCCCTCCCCATTGTGCTCTGCTCCCACCCGCCCCTCCCCGTTGTGCTCTCCACCCAACCACCCCCTCTACTTTGCCTCCCGCCCTCTCCTCTCCCCGCTCTCCTTCACCACGTGCCCTCGTTCTCTCCTCCCCCTCCCGCTCTCTTCTCATCCCATGCTCTCTCCTCCCCGCTAGGCTCTCCTTCCCCTTTCCCTACTCTCCCCTTCCTTCTTTCCCCACACCCTTCCCCGCTCTCTCGCGCCTTCACCTCTCGTCTTCTCTTTCCTGTCCAGGTACCGCCTGTCTATCCACTTCGCACTCTCTTCTCTTTCCCCACTTTCTATCCGCCCCTCCGTGTGGGAGGGAGGGGAAGAGTAGGGAGTGGGACGGCAGGGGGAAATAGTAGAGCAACTTTTGCAGGGAGATGGTGCGTAGCAGAGGGAGATGGAGGTAGAGAGGGTGGTGTTGAGAGAGGGGAATGTGTTGAGAGAGGGAGTGTGTGCTGAGAGAGGGGAGTGCGGAGAGGGGGGATGCGCAGGGAGGGGCGTCTGCGCGGGGAGAGGGGTGCTGAGAGGGGGGTGTTGAGAGAGGGTGGAGGGAGGGGGTGTGTGCTGAGAGAGGGGGGTGCTCGGAGAGAGAGGGGTGCTAGGAGAGAGGAGGTGTGCTTGGGGAGAGGGGTGCTGAGAAGGGGTGTGTGCTGAGAGGGGGGTGTGCGTGGGGAGGGAGGTGCTGAGAGGGGGGTGCTGAGAGGGGGGTGCTGAGAGGGGAGTGTTGAGAGAGGGTGGAGGGAGGGGTGGGGCGTTGAGAGAGGGGGTGTGTGCTGAGAGAGGAGTGTGCGTGGGGAGGGGGGTGCTGAGGGGGTGCTGAGAGGGGATTGTTGAGAGAGGGGTGGGGTGTTGAGAGAGGGCGTGTGTGCTGAGAGAGGGGGTGTGCGTGGGGAGAGGGGGTGTGCGTGGGGACGGGGGTGCTGAGAGGGGGGTGTTGAGATTTGTTCCCAGGGTGAGGATTTTCACTTCAGGACATCAGAGATGTTCATCTTCAAAAAATGTCGTTTCCCGTCCTCTACCACTGATGCTGTTCTCACCCGAATCTCCTCAATGTCCTTCTACCTTAACAGTGATAGTGTTCCTCTTGTCATAAACTACCACCCAGTCAGGTTCTGCATCAACACAACATTCTCCACAACTTCGGTCATCTCCAAAGGGATCCTACCACCAAACACATCTTTAACTCCTCCATCACTCCCCGCCCCCACACACACACTCTGCTTTCTGCAGGGACCCTTCTCCACTAATCTGCCTCCTGGCACTTATCTCTGTTGGCGGCCAGAATGCTACACCTGCCAGTCCTTCCAAGAGAGGCAACACTTCACCTGCAAATCTGTTGGACTGAAAGATTGCAAATGTCACTCCGCTCTTTAACAAGCGAGGATCGTAAAAGAAAGGAAATTATCGGCCAGTTATCCTTATGTTAGTGGTTGGGAAGGAGTTGGAGTCTATTATTAAGAATGCGGTTTTGGGGTACTTGGAGACTAATGATAAAATAAGTCAAAGTCACCATGGTTTCTGTGAAGGGAAATCTTGCCCGATAAATCTACTAGAGTTCATTGAGGAAGTAACAAGCAGGGTGGACAAAGGGGAGACAGTGGATGTAATTTGCTTACATTTTCAGAAGACGTTTGGCAAGGTGCCACACATGAGGCTGCTTAACCAGCTAAAAACCTATGGCATTACTGGAATAGTGGATTGGTTGACAGGCAGAAGGCTGTCAGTGGGAATAAAAGAGGCCTTTTCTCATTGGCTGCCGGTGACTAGTGGTGATCCTCAGGGTTCAGTATTGGGACCACAGTTCTTCACATTATTTTTCAATGATTTAGATAATGGAATTGATGGCTTTGTAGCAAAGTTTGTGGCTTTTACGAAGATAGGTGGAGCAATAGGTAGTGCGGATGAAGCAATGACTCAGACAAATTGGAATAATGGACAAAAAGTGTAAAAGGGAATACAGTGTTGGGAAATGTATGATAACGCATTTTGGTAAAAGGAACAATAGTGCAGACTATCATCTAGATGGGGAGAAGGTTCAAACATCACAAGTGCAGAAAAGATCATGAGTACTCGTGCAAGGTTAATTTCCTTGAAGGTTAATTTAAAGGTTGAGTCTGTAGTGAAGAAGGAAAGTGTAATGTTGTCCTTTATTTCAAAGGGAATAGAATATCTAAGCAAAGAGAAAATTCTGTGTCTGTATGAGACACTAATCAGGCCATACTTTCAGTATTGTCAACAGATTTGGGTCCGATATCTCAGAAACAATGTGTTGTCATTGTTGAGTGACCGCAGGAGGTTCATGAGGATGATTCCAGCAAAGAAGAGGTTCACATATGAAGAGCATGTGGCAGCTTTGAGCCTGTACTGACTGGAATTAGAAGAATGCTGGGGGATCTCATTGAGACCTACTGAATGTTGAAAAGACCGGCGAGGGTAGATGTGGAGAGGATGGTGGGTATATCCAAACCTGGAGGGTGCAGCCTCAAAATTGAGGGGTAACTGTTTTGAAAAGATGAAAGAAGGTTTTTTCTTTATACAGAGAGTAGTGAATCTGTGGAATGCTCTGCCACGGACTGTAGTGCAGGTGAAGTCTGTGGGTATATTTAAGGCAGAAGTTGATAGTCTCCTGATCGGTCAGGGCATCAAAGGATATGGTGAGAAGGCAGATGTATGGGGTTGAGTGGGATCAGGGGTCAGCCATGATGGGATGGCACAGCTGAATCGATAGGCTGAATTCTGCTCCAAGTCATATGGTCTGGTGAATGTCACAACCTGATTTTTTAAAAGAATCATGAAATAATTTTTTAGAGACAGCTGTAGATAATGTGAGTCTGAAGGAAAAAGTAGTAAAATTCTGGAAATTCACAACAAGCAGGTAATTGGTAACATTGCAGTTTCGAGACCATTGGTACTGTTCTTTATATCAGTTTTCAGATTCACTGACCTTCCCTGCAGCAGAAATAGTTAAGCTGAATAGTAATGTGAATGCTTTCACATCGGAATGAGAGTGAAATGTTGAACCGGTTGGATTTCATTTTCGCAGAGTGACCATTCACTGGAATGTGGAATGTGCAAGGCCAGACAGCCGCTTACACCAGACCCTGCTGAAACTCCGGGTGTGGAATACAGAGACCAAAAGCTGTAATTTCACCCTGGATTTGCTCAGTGACTTGTGATTAGCCACGTCTAACAATCTTTGCACTGTGGATGAATAAACAGTTAGTCTAATTTTTCCGACCAGTCACAGCACCTCTCTCACTCATCCATACCTCCTCACTGCCGTTCTCTCTCATCGAAACAAAGAAAGTCAACAGCACAATACAGGCCCTTCAGCCCACAAAGCTGTGTCGAACATGTCCTTACTTTAGAAATCACCTCGGGTTACGACTGTTTACTATTTCCCATTTATGCTGCCTGTCTCCGAGGTTCCTCCAGCATTTTGTGTCTGTGTTGCTCGGATTTCCAGCGTCCACAGATTTTCTCCTATTTTTTAACAAAAACAAAAGCGGGGTCACATAAAATAGCAAGAAAACAGAGGGAAGCTGGAACATTGGAAAGCTTTTACATAACCAAAAAAAAAGACACACAGGAGAGACAAGATGAATAATTAAGGTAAGTGAGCCAATAATATCAAGAGCTGTTCATATATATAAATAGTAAAAGACAGGCGAGTTGAGTGGGCTTCAGTGAGATGTGCCGCCCCACCACCCGCATTCAATAAACTTAGGTCAGTGCAGGAGTACAGGCCCAAGGCTGGCAAACGCTCCTCATAACTTAACCCCTTCATTCCCGGAATCATCATCTTGAACATCCTCTGGACTCTCTCCAACGACAGCACACGTTTTCCGAGATATGGATCCTAAATGCTTTAAGTATAGCCTAATAGGGTCTTATAAACTGCCGGCATTATCTCCTTGCTTATATCTTCTACTTTACTCTAAATAAATGCCAGCGTTACATTTGCCTTCTTTACAGAGGCTCGTCCTGTAAATTAACCTTCTGGGAGTCTTGCCCGAGGACTCATATTTCCTTCTGTACTTCTGTTGTTAGAACCTTCTCCCCAATCAGATAATAGTTCACTATTGTTCCTTTTGCCAAAAAGCACCATGGTACATTTCCCAATATTGTATTCCATCTGCCACATGTTTGCTCATTCTTCAAATTTGCCTGTGTCCTGCTGCAATTACATTGCTTCCTCAGCACTACCAACGCCTCCACCTATCTTTCACAAATTTGTCCCATAGCCCGAACTTCGCACGGGGTCCACGTCCGGATTATCTTGGTTGTGTCAATCATAATTTTTCAACAGTGAAAACCAGGATCTAATTCTGACTTCGCTTATATAATTCTGACGGTACTACCCTCCATCTGCTATTTCTTTACCCATTCTCCTAATCTATGTCGGTGCTTCTGTCGCCTCTCTACTTACACAAAGCTCCCTGCCCATCCACCTGTCTTCAAATCGCCTGCAAACATTGTAAGTAAAGGCGATGAATTCCATCACTGAAATCATTGACATGAAACGTAAGAAGAATCAGTTCCAACATGGAGCTCTGTGGAACCCCACTCTTCACCGGCAAACATCGTTTCGATTATTTGACAGTTTACCCAGGTTCATGGAAACTTAGTCGGCTGTATACATTCACGTGCTGATTTAGCTCAGACAGTAAAGGTACTTGTCAATAAATACAAACTCCTTCTGTAACTAACTGATCGCTATTGCTGATGGGTAATACCTGTAACGCATTGTCTCAATTGTGAAAGCTACATCTGCATCATCCAAAAGTCAGCACGTAGTAGCATTAAACAATGAGGCCGACACAGCAATACTGATGTCAGTCTCCAGAACGCCATGATAGTTTACACGAATAGAGTGGCTGGAAAGTTCACACGAATTGAGAAGTAGGTGTGTGAGGTTTGCTCGTGCCTCAGGGTTTAGCAACCGGAGCTGAGAGCAAAAGGAAAAAAAAACATGCAGCAGCAATAATACCATTGATAATAATATACCTGTTTACAAACAGGATATAAAATTGTAGCAACATGCATCCCATAGCTATTCGACACTCACTGAGATAATCACAATATAATTTCAGAAGAGCAGAAAGTATGCCGTGAGGGTGTCAAAATATGTAAAGATAACTGATAATAGATTCTGTAATTCTAAATCAACCCCGAATGAATATCTGAAAGCTTTCATGTTGTTATGTTGACTACCAAAAATCATTTAATTCTGCCCCACACTAGAGAAACGTGTCATTTGGACTGGACAACCACAGAACATTAAACACAATGAAAGGTGCAATAGAGCGAGTAGACGATCAATGTCCCATACTCCCGATGGATGGAAATGAAACAGATAAACACCTGGGATATCAAAATGCAAACGAATTGGATCATAGTGTGATAAATGGAAATAAATCACTTCAGGGCTTAAGAAAATGTGCCAGAAAGAGCTCAATAGTGAACAGAGAACAAAGGCAACAAACAGATTTGCTGCAAATACATTATATTTTTTTTTCCAAAACCAATCTGGAAAAATAGATAAAGAAAAATAACAACTGAAATGGAAATTTTAGAAAACACTACATACACTTGAGAGCAGGTACCTCGGACAGAGGCGGAAGAGGAATAACAGACGTAATAAGTTTACACACCAGTCAGATTAAACTTCGAAAGATAACTTTTCATCAAGGAAGACAGGATTTAGCGAGCATGTGGAATTCTGATATGGATACCAGATCAATAAACTTAAATAAAAGTACAATATAGAAAATAAATGACAAAATTATCACTTCGGAAGAAAGAGTTAACCAATGGAAGAACATAACCCTCTGGGGAGGACATCCCCACGATCTGAACAGAGTCGATGTCGACAAGGAAACGTCGAAGGTTTGGCTCAGAGTAGGAGTCCTTTTCCCAGGAACGGGGAAACACAAGGTGGTGAACTCTGAACCAATATAAAATACAGAAGAACAACAAATTCAAGCCGACAATGTCACGAGAAAACTGAAACAATCGACCGCAGCACAGGATCCTGCAGCAGATTAACTCAGTTTGATTACTGATACAGGTGAAATCAGGAGACAAGTATCATTCACCAATTTCTTGCTTTAAAATGCTAACTCATAAAAGGCACCGTACGTTACTACAAAATAGAACTTGATCCAACAACAACTTATAGCCATTCCAGACACACACGACTTTCGTAAATCAAAATTTAAAAAAAAAACACCGGCAATGTGCTGACTTAAAGGAGAAGATTGAAATGCTATTGCAAATGATCAGGGTATAAGAGCATAAGACAAAACTACATGGTGAATTCTATCATGTGGTAGGATTTACCAGAGGGTGGTAATAGGTAGTGGCCTCTCTAACTGGAGGTCTGCAGTTACAGGTGTACCACAGTACTTCCGTTCATTGCACAACACCGAATCGAGAACAGCTGATCCCGCAGTGGGCTCAACCAGAGCTGGACGAAAAGTCATCTCGGAGGCATTCCAGAACATATTTTCCATTCCAGAAATTCCCCCTGTTTGGATCTGGAACCAACCTCATTTTCCCAATCTACCTGTATATTGAAATCGCTCATGATGATCGGAACATTGCCCGCTTGGCATGTATTTTCTATCTCCCGTTGTCATTTGCAAACCACATCTTTACTCTGGTCTGGACGTCTGTATATAACTCCCATCAGGGTCTTTTCTTTATTTTCGCAGTTTGTTAGCTCTACCCACAATGATTCAACATTATGTCACCTATTTTTTTAATGATTTGATTTCATTTTGTTTTTACCAGCAGCCACACCAACCCATCCGTCTATCTGCCTGTCCTCCAAATACAATATGAATCCTGGGACGTTAAGCTTCCAGTTAAAAATTTCTCTCAGCCATTGTTCAGTGATGCCCACAACTCCTTACACTCCGATCTGTAGCGGTGCTACAGGTTCATCTCCCTTATTCCATACACTGTGCGCTTTCAAGTATAACACCTTTAGTCCTGCATTCACCCTTTTCGATTTTGTCCACCTTTTGCATTGCAACATCCTGTTGATTGCAATTTTGCCCCATGATCAGCCTCTCTTTGTTAAGAAGTCTCTCTACCCACTGGCTCTGTACACCGACCAGTTCATCATCTGCACGTTCACTTCGGTTCCAATCCTCCGCCAGATTAGCTTAGACCCTCCCGAACAGACATTGTCCAGTATACGTTGTCCAATAGTAATATTCATCACTGGTCTCATCCCAATGACACCATGCATTAGTATTAAACAGTTAGACTTACATAGCAATAGACATGTAAATCTCCAGAAAGCCACAATACTACACAACTCCAGAATAAGTGTCCTCGGCTCTGCACATACAGCAAGTTGGACCAGCTTGAGCTGAAAAAAAAACTAAATAAAAATCAGAATGAAAGAGTTCATTATGCTTGAGATAGACGGGGTTGGTAATGCTGATTAACTCCCAGTACATAAAAATTCTCTCAATGGTGTGTTTCCCAAGCAACCTCTGAGTTGTCTACACCGTCTAAACCAGTCCAGCTCCTGACCATCACATGAGGTATAACTACTAAGCCCGGCGGAACCATTTCTATTGACAGGATGAAGAGCAGAGGCGGCTCACCATGGCTTCGGACGGATGGGGCTTGTCAGCTGGGGTTGGCACACATCACGTAGATGGAAAATGCTGTTCTCAAACCTACGACAAAACCCAGTCCTGGGGAAAGCTTCGGTGGCAAACTACGAGGAAAAGTCCGGCGCAACAGCTACGGGGCAACAAAGTGTTCTGCATGTCCTGGTGCAATGGCTTTGCATATTGGCTTGCGTATCAGGGAGACAACTCGGTCGCATCATCCATGGTTCACACTGGCCAACGGAGGGAGTCAATAATAATTGCAAAACCGTAAGTAAGTAAGTAAATTAATGAGTGAATGAATGAATAAATAGATAGATGGATAGATAGATAGATAGATAGATAGATAGATAGATAGATAGATAGATAGATAGATAGATAGATAGATAGATAGATAGATAGATAGATAGATAGATAGATAGATAGATAGATATAGGTAAATAGAAAATTAGACAGACAGAAAAATAGATAACTTGATAGATGAATACATCACATCAGTAATCCGCATTGTTTCAGGTGCCTGATGGTCGGAGTGAAGAACCGTTCCTAAACCTGGTCTTGTGTCTCTTTCCGATGGAAGCCGGGGTAGAAGAGAATCACCTGGAAGGTGGGCGCTCCTGCTTACGCCATCTGCTTCATTGTGACGTCACATGTTGTAGATGTGTCGCTAGTTTCCTCTGTTTTCACCTGTCGGGTGTGTGGGGCTTTTCCTGTGATGGGATGGGACGCATCCATTACCTTGTGCAGGTGTTGCCGTTCTGCGACATCGGTGTTCCCATACCGGGCCGCCATGCAACCGGATCAATACTGCACTCAGTGCGGAGATTTATAGCGCAGTCCAAGCCCAGCTTAGCAAACCAGAATCAGAATCAGGTTTATTATCACCGGCATGTGACGTGAAATCTGTTAACTTAACAGCAGCAGTTCAATGCAATACATAATCTAGCAGAGATAATAATAAATAAATTAAAACATAATAATAAACAAGTGAAAGGATCATCAAAAATTTGTTAAAAAAGAACAGAAATGTTGTATATTAAAAGGTGAGGTAGTGTCCAAAGCTTTCAAAGTCCATTTAGGAATCGGATGGCAGAGGGGAAGAAGCTGTTCCTGAATCGCTGAGTGTGTGCCTTCAGGCTTCTGTATCTCCTCCCTGAAGGCAACAGTGAGAAAAGGGCATGCCCTGGGTGCTGGAGGTCTTTAATAATGGACGCTGCCTTTCTGAGACACCGCTCCCTAAAGATGTCCTGGATACTTTGTAGGCTAGTACACAAGATGGAGCTGACTAGATTTACAACCTCCTGCAGCTTCTTACGGTCCTGGGCAGAAGCCCCTCCACACCAGACAGTGATGCAGCCTGTCATGCCAAATCGCTGCAAACTCCTAATAAAGTACAGCCGCTGTCTTGCCTTTTTAATGACTACATCAATATGCTGGGACCAGGTTTGATCCTCAAATATCTTGGCACCCAGGAACTTAAAGCTGCTCACTCTTTCTACATCTGATCCCTCTATGATGATTGGTGCGCTTTCCCTCGTCTTACGGTTCATTATTGTAAAACTCAAAATCAAATTTCAACATGCTTTCATTCTCACAATCTGCCGGCGTGTTGGTTCCACCGCATTTGGGTCTCCCGAGGTCTGTCACGGGTCAGGTGTCTGAGAACTGGATGGTTGCAAATCAATTCTGTTACTTAAGAAAGTTTCTGGGACTAAGTCCTTGAACGCGGCGTCAGAAGTGGGTACATTATTAGCAAATATTCAACGAGATCAAAGATGTAAATATTTGGTTAGACCGGGTCTGAATAGGTCTCTGCGTGTGAAGTCATTCCTCACCAATCTTACAAGGTTTTTCGCGGAGCTGACCAGGAAAGCTGATGAAGGAATGGCGGTGGTGTATGTCCGCCTAGATTTTAGAAAAAGCCTTTGTCAATTCCGGCCTGAGAGGTTGGTCCGGAGTGTTCCGTCTTTTGGCACTGTGGAAGCGGTAGTAAATTTGATGCAACATTGGCTTACAACAGGGGTTCCCTTTCTTGTATCCAATGACCCCTCGGTTAATCGTAGGGCTCCGTGCAATAAAACTATTGGAAACCCTGTCCTAGAGACAGAATCCAGAGGGTGGTAGTAGGTAGTGGCCTCTCTAACTGGAGGCCTGTAGTTACTGGTGTACCGCAGGTGCTGCTCTGGGTCCATTGTTGTGTGTTATATAGATCAACAATCTGACCGACAGTCTGATAAATTCACACTGCAGATTTGCGAATGATCGCAAAATTGGATGAGTGGTAGACAGCGAGAGTGGCTGATAATCTTGAATACAGGTCAGTGTGTGGTGTATCACTTTGGGAGGACAAACCGTGATAGGACTTACAGTGTAAAAGGTGGGGGGGCGCATTGAGTACTGCAGTATAACGGGAGACCTGGGAAGACTGACCCATAATCCCTTGAAGGTGGCGTCGCAGGCAGATAGGGTTATAAAGAGAACTATAGGCACATCAGCCTTCAGACATCGAAGCGACGAGTACAGGGGTTGTGATGCTATGCTGAAGTTGTATAAGTCGTTGGTAATGCCTAATATCGGGTATTGTATGTGTTCTGGTCACCAACCTGCATGAACGATATCAATAATTTTGACGGAGTACATAGAAAAATTAGAAGGATGATGCCGGGACATGAGGAGGGGAGTTGGAGGGAAGGATTGAGTAGGTTAGGAAGAGGTTCGCATTCACCCAAGAGTTGGAGGAAGAGGGAAGGTTTTTAAGAGATGTTCCAGTTTATGAAGGGTGTAGATAGCGTAGATACAAGCAGGCATTTTCCACTGAGATTTGACTAGAGTAGTGAAAGGGTAAAAGGTGAAATATATTCGGGCAATGTGCGGCGGGACATCATCTTGAGGCAGCGAGAGTGTGGAACGGGCTTCCAACGGAAATGGCGGATGCAGGACCGATTTCAACATTGAAGAGGAGATTGGATCCGACATGAATGAGAGGGATATGGACGGCATGGTCCAGGTGCAGTGTCCACGGGACTAGGGAGAGGATCAGTTCGGCGCTGGCGGATGAGCAGAAGAGTCTGTTTCAGTGCCGTACTGCTCGATGACTCTGTGACCAAATGCCACTGCGGGATGTTCCCCAGCGGGGTAAGGGTACTCCCGTCAGGCTGGGTGTGGCGAGGCATCAATATGGGACCACTGACCATTTCTCTCATCGTCTGCTGTAGGCAGAAATAATTACCGCACTTTTGTGCAATTCTAGTCAGTCAGTTAAGCAATGATTTGGCAAATCAACATATTATATTCCAAAAAGCAACTTGGATTTAACCTCTGAATTTGGCGACTCTTGATCTGGCCTTGAGAAAGCTCAGAAACTCCGGTGACTGAATCTATGAGCGACCGGCACGATGGTGAAAGAACTCCATGCAATAAAAACAATGGGAACCCCTGTCTTCGACGCAGAATCCAGAGAGTGGTGGGAGACGGTGGCCTCTCTAACTGGTCCTGTAGTTACTGGTGTACCGCAGGTGTTGCACTGGGTCCATTGTTGTGTGTCATATGTATCAGTGATCTGACTCATGAGATGATAAACTGAATCTGCAGATTTGAAAATGATACAAATATTGGATGAGCAGTAAACAGCAAGAGCAGCTAATGGTCTTGAATACAGGTAAATGTGTGGTGTATCAGTTTGGGGGGGGAGGGTGGAGAGACAAACCGTGGTAGGTCTTACGCAGTAAAAAGTAGGGCATTGAGTAGTGTGGTATAACAGAGAGACCTGGGAAGACCGATTCATAATTCCCTGAAAGTGGCTTCACAGGCAGATCGGGTCGTAAAGAGAACTGCTGACACATTTGATTTCAAACATCAAAGTAATGTGTACAGGAGCTGTGATGCTGTGTTGAAGTTGTATAAGGCGTTGGCAATGTCCTATATCGAGTATTGAATGTCTGTTCTAGACACGTACTTGCATGGACGACATCAATGCACATAGAGAAGTTAGAAGGATGATGCCGGGACTGGAGGGCCGGAGTTAGAGCTAAAGATTAAGTCGGTTAGGAATAGGTTCGGGTTCCCTCAAGCGTTGGAGGAAGAGGGAACGTTTTGGAAGAGAAGTTCCAGTTTATGATGTGTATGGATAGCGTAAACATAAGCAGGCGTATTTCACTGAGGTTTGACTAGAGTAGTGAGCTACGGGTGAAAGGTGAAATATATCCGGGCAATATGCGGCGAGACATCTTCTTGAGGCAGCGAGAGTGTGGAACGGGCTTCCAACGGAAATGGCGGATGCGGGACGGATTTCAACATTGAAGAGGAAATTGGATCCGACATGAATGGGAGAGTTATGGACGGCATGGTCCAGGTGCAATGTCCACGGGACTAGGGAGAGGATCAGTTCCGCACTGGCGGATGAGCAGAGCAGCCTGTTTCAGTGCCGGACTTCTCCATGATTCTGTGCTTTGTGACTCGGTTACCGAATGCAACTGCGGGATGTTCTCCAGCGGGGTAAGGGTACTTCCATCAGTCTGGGTGTGGCGTGGCATCAGTATGGGACACTAACCATCTCTCTCATAGTCTGCTGTAGGCAGAAATAATTACTGCATTTTTGTGCAACTCTAGTCAGTGAATTAAGCAAAGAATGGGCAAAACAACATTTTATTCCACAAAGCTACTTGGAATTAACTTTTGAATTCGGCGGCTCCTGACTTGGCCTTGAACAAGCTGAGAAACTCCTGTAAAAGAATCTGTGAGGAGCCTGCACGATGCTGGAGGAACTTGTCATGTGGATATTGTCAGCTGAGGAATATGGACAGATGACCTTCTGGGTGGAGGCACCTTATCTTCGCTTTCATAGAATCCATAGAGTACCTGTCCTCGAGGAGGAGAGCGCTGCACACAATTAACCATTTCATTCTCATGCACATACAAAGGGGTTCGACAGTTAGTGCCAGAAGGCTCCCTGATATACCAGTAATCCCCTTTCCCCGGCACTCAGATATAGAAACAGCTGTAATTCCAAACCACTGTACGGCCAAAATCTCAGTTATTGATGCTGGTTTCAGAATGTTGCTTTCTTTCGAAAGCGTCTCCCCGGATGTTCCTAACGTCCGGTGGCTGAATTGACGCAGAATTTTATTCTCATGCACATAGAAAGGGGTTCGACAATTACTGCCAGAATCCTCCCTGATTTACCATCAATCCGCATTCTCCGGCACTCAGATATTTGCGCCGCTCTAATCTGAAGCCAGTGCACGCCCGGAAGCTCAGTTATTGATGCTGGTTGATAATGCTGCGTTCTTCCGAAAGCATCTCTCCTTGGACCGTCACTCTGTTCCTGATGTGCTGTAGCGGAAGTGACGCAACTGGCCTGTTTTAAATTATGTTTCATGAAATGTCAAAGAACCCCTGTCCCCTGCTTCTCCATATTTCTCTGTCTAAACACGAGAACAGCGTGTTTCAGGAACAGCTCTCTTTCTATATCCTGATACTTCGCTGTGCACGCGTATTGATGTTCCACTGCGCAGTTCATCTCTGTTTAGCACCTGAATATGTACTTTTTCCCTGAATTAATTTCTTTCTGAAATCCAACTTCGAAAATCATCTGGTGCCTCTTTAATATCGTTATTGCTACTTATTTGCATTAAAACCGATGTTGATACAATATTTTCAGTTTTTCTCTGTCTGGTACAGCAGCGGACAATGTCTGTAATGCTGGGGTCATTGGTTTGCATTTCGCGCCGCATACTCGTCAACATCTGTGTTTGCGACTGACTCCGGTAATAGTGCAAACAGTGAGGGTTTGCGCCAGAAATCATTCATGTTAATGTCCAGTAAAAAATAAATCCCCGCAAGCAAAGTGACAGTGAATCACATGAAAGGTGCGTTATCACGGCGAAGTGACAAGACAGAGACTCCACTCGCAATGTGAGAGTGGAATCAGCGCTGATGAGGTGGACTCACCCACAGGATTACAGACTACTGTCGTCACCAGCGATGCGCAGATAATGCCCTGTCATTACACGGAGTAGTTTGACAACATCGCATCTGGTGTTGCGATCCCAGCATCGGCCGTCTCTTGAGGCTTCATGACAGGTGTTGCGTTCAGTTCAATGAAATCAGGCGTGTTATTTCCCCACTGGCATCACGGTTCGTTAGAGCAGAGATATTTCTGCTAACTAGCGGTAATTAGCACCAATCACTGTACAAGTTGTTTTCATTATTGGTGACCGATTGCTCTATAAAAGTACGTCATTCTGTGCTTCAGCTACATTTAGGAGGGAAACATCCAGACGCGGTGGACTCTCAACAACGTGTGATCCGAGAAGAGTTTTACCGAGTAGGCGCGAAAGAAATGTGCTCTCTGGGCTTTGTTATAATTGTTTGAGTTCATTTACTGGCTATTTACAACTTTTATGACATTTAGAAATTGGGAACACTCGGCACAGAACTGTAAATACTAACAGTCCTGGATTAAAAATGATTGAAGAGTGGGCTATTTGTTACACAGTGGTTGTAATTGTCGGCATCCCGGGTAAGTGCCTTTCGATTACTTATACGGAAGCAGAGACCTCACACCGCTCTCAGCTACTGCTGATGTGATTTCAATCGGTATTTATTAAAAATCCCTAAAATTCCGCCTCGTTCCTCTCAATCTCCTGCGCCCTGTTAATATTTTAACCTGGTCCATGCAGACTTGTCACTGGAACTGTCTGTAGTCTTCTCATTTGTGACCTGAGACCTCGACCTGCACGGACGTAACACACACAGTCCATGTCTATCGAAACCTCCCGTCATTAGCGGACCGTATTCCTTCCAACTCTGTCACTTGAGCAGTAGATTGGCGTTTAAACTCACAGTAAATAGCTTTGATTTCAATTTGTGAAATTCTGTTCCCTTTTCCTGTTCGGACTCACGGGAAGTGGGTATCACAGGCAATTCTGATATTATTACGGCCCCCCTAGGTTTCCCGTACAGAAGATTAACGTGAAAATCCGCGGGATTCTTGTGTCTACAGTCACATAAGATCCAGATAAAGGCGAATATTCTCCATCCATAAAGGACATTTGTGAAACAAATGAGGCTTTGCAGCAACTCAGTAGTGTCGTATGCTTCGTCACCGAGGCCGGCTTGTTAGGGAAGGGTGAAAGAGACTCGTCTAAAGACAGGAATTCCAACGGCGCGGCCGTGCGGTAGGATTCCATTTTACCATAAACGATGCGCCGCCACAGCTGTGGTCCAGAGACTCCTGTCGCTCCTCAAACACTCCCGCACGCATCTTCCAGCGGCTGAGCGCCCAAGTGCAAATTTACCAATTTCCACCAAAAATTTCTCTTCCATCTTTCTGAAAGGTTCCCCTCCCAGCACTGTTCAATTATAGGACGTTTATGACATTTTCTGCTCTTTGACAATTCCCAAGTTTTTCCAGTCATAAATTCGGATCTATGTTTCTTGGTGTCAGCACTGTTCCTTCTCAGATGCGCGGGTATGCAGCTGCGCCAGAACTGAAATTGGTCACTCCGTAAATATTGTTTTTCAAATCTTTGTTAATATGATTATGAAATACACCGAAATTAACTGTATTACTGAATATAATCCATAAATGTGCTAAATACTAAACGCACCACATTTACATTGAATCATTTTAGAGCTTCAACATATTTGAATCGTCATTGTTTCAAGTTACAACACTGTCAAAAGTGGTAACAATAAAGACAGAAGCTACCAACGCCGTTCAGTCAGAACATTTTACTTCGGAATACTCCCTGTCAGAGGTGACTGCCTAGCAGCGTTTACTTGTGTTGTGTGTTATATTTTGTCATTGTTCGACATGCATGTTACAGATAAAAAAAACACATTTAAAGTACCGCGCACTTTCCAAACCGGGTAACAATGTTCTGCTCAAAGCAATGGTTTGTCCCCGAAGCAGTAAAATAAAACGGATGGAAGGTTGCTGGGGTGCGAGATCTTGGTTTCAGAATCTGACCTTGCAATCGAATAATAACTAAAACCTTCGGAAAGAACTGTAGGTACGCACGTCAATTACACTACCTCTCTCCTTGGAGATACCGCGCTTGTAGTTCTATGAACAGTTTTGCTCGCCCTGTTGTAGGAAAAGCAGAAGTACGCTGATATTGGTGTTCACCTGACGGAGAATCTCACCTGGTCCTCAACACCAGCTCCATAGCAAAGAAAGCCCAGCAGCGTCTCTACTTTTTGCAAAGGCTGAGGAATGTCCATCTCCCACCCCCCATCCTCATCACATTCTACAGGGGTTGTATTGAGAGCATCCTGAGCAGCTGCATCACTGAATGGTTCAGAAATTGCACCATCTCGGACCGCAAGACCCTGCCGCAGATAGTGTGGTCAGCTGAGAAGATCATCGGGGGCTCTCTTCCAGCCATCACGGACATTTACCCTACACGCGGCATCTGCAAAGGATACAGCATTATGACCGACCCCATGCACCCCTCATACAAATTCTTCTCCCTCCTGCCGTCTGGGAAAAGGCTCCGAAGCTTTCGGGCTCTCACGGCCAGACTATGTAACAATCTCTTCCCCCAAGCTATCAGACTCCTCAATACCCGAAGCCTGGACTGACACCTTGCCCTACTGTCCTGTTTATTATTTATTGTAATGCCGGTACAGTTTTGTGCACGTTATGCAGTCCAGTGTAGGTCTTTAGTCTAGTGTAGCTTTCTCTGTGTTTTTTTTTTATTACGTAGCTCAGTCTAGTTTTTGTACTGTGTCATGTAACACCATGGTCCTGAAAAACGTTGTCTCATTTTCACTATGCACTGTACCAGCAGTTATGGTCGAAATGACAATAATAGCGACTTGACTTGAAAAGAGTGCAGACAGTATTTACAAAGATGCTGTGGGGACTCCAGAACATGAGTTACAGGGAGAGGTTCGGCCGAGTGGCATTTTATTCCTTCAGGCGGGTGATTGGCGGATGATAATGTATAGATACTGTCATTCATCTCCGCGGGGTTGGGTAATCGTGAGCAAAAGGGGGTAATTTTAGGATCAGAGAGCAGAAATGTAGTTGTATTCTGAGAGACGTTTTCTCACATGGAAGTTGCTCTGTGTGTTGAACAATCTAACAAAGGAAATGGGCGATAGAGAATCATTAACAATATTTAAAATACACCTGAGCAGTTTGACAAATGTGAAAGTCTTAGGGAGATGTGATCGAAACGTGAATAGACGGGACCAGCTCAGATGGCCGTGCCGGTCGGCATGGAATTATGGGCCGAAGGGGGCGTTTCTGTGCTCGATCATTCCTGGACTCTACTTATCGCTGCTGCATCGGTGAACGTGAGGAGACAAAGCAGCAGGTGCTCCTGTAAAGCGCTTTGTGCTGCGGTCAGGCTTTCAAACAAACCGCATAACACAGGTATTCTTTACTTCCACTGATAATGTCCAGCAGAGATGAACGATGGATTTTATTTCAAGTGAACAAATCGTGGCTGTATTTCCACGCAAAACAGCGTTTGATATTGTTTATTCTTATTTTTGGTCCTTTTTGTCACGCTGCAGTTAACCTTGTGGCGATCATCATTCTCTGCCGAGGAAACTGCGGTCTCTCCAAATGCGTCACGCGGTACCTGGTGGCGATGGCTGCGGCGGATCTAATGGTGGTGATTATCGAAGTCCTGTTCTACCAGATGAGTCAAGCATACGGATTTAATTACGGAGTCCTGGACAACGCTCCGTTCTGCCTTGTCCACTTCGTCCTGTGTCACGTGGCCGTTGACTGTTCCGTGTGGTTTACTGTCGCTTTCACTTTCGATCGCTTTGTGGCCATTTGCTCCGCTAAATTTAAAACGAAATACTGCATCCCCAAAATTGCAGGTTTGGTGATTGGCGCAATATCTGTCGGTTTCTGTTTAAAAAACGTACCATTTTATTTCCTGTATATTGAAAGAGTAGCATTTTTGATGAGGGGTAACTGGGTCTGTTTCGGTAGGCCCGCACTTCCTTTTACGAGATCGTTTGAGTGGTTTTATTGGGTGGACCGTCTGTTGAATCCGCTACTTCCTTTCTTCCTCATTTTGACCCTCAACGCTCTGACCGTCAGACAGATACTGGCGGCGAGCAGAGTCCGCAGGGGGCTGAAGGGACGGGGAACTTGCGGGAAACAGCGAGATCCGGAGATGGAGAGTCGGAGACAATCCATCTTTCTGCTCTTCAGCCTGTCGGCGAGTTTCCTTCTCTGTTGGGCGACAACCACTCTGGTCTTCATTCTCATGCGATGCCTCTACACAGACCTGGAAACGTCCATTCGGCTTTTTCAGGCACAGGTTGCAGGTTCTGTGATTCAGAATTTCAGCAGCTGCACAAATACTTTTATCTACGGAGTGACCCAGACCAGATTCAGAGAGCAGGTGAAAGTTTTTCTGCTCTCCCCCGCTACCTTAGTTTTGAAATGTTTTAGAAAACTATTCTGCTCAGATGAAAGAGTCCAATAAATTTACAATTATGGAAATAAACCCACAATTGCTTTGCGAGAAAATTAATAAACGAAACTCCCTGAAAAACTTTTCCATTTTCAAGCAGTACCTGTGTTTCTACCAGATTGCTTTCCCTTTCTTTCAGTAAAATACTCTGCTTTCCTGTTAAATTGTTTGGTAATTTTCCCTCTGTAAAATGTGTTTTACCTTGCACTTTAAATCACCCGGGTATCGAGATCCATTCTCTAATTGTCCATTACTTCCACCTTTGGAGCGATAATGCAATGGCAGCCGATCCCGACATCCATTCCCTTTCCCCCTTTGTCGGTGTTTTCACTCTAATTAATGTTCCAGTTCGGCTGCTGTACCAGCATGTTACTGGGAAGTTTGTTGTCCTTGTTCTGTCTAGCGGAAGCTTACTGGTTTCAGCGCAAATGGAAGCCCACAATATAGATGAGTTATAATTTTGTTTCGGCCCAACTTCGCTCTGTTTTGACGTCACATCAGTTCACCTTCCCAACTTCATATAGTAAATACAAATTACCCTTGAAATAGCACGATTTCAGCCCCTTCACGGTAATAATGTCGAACATGAAGAAAACTATAAGCAATTTAGATTTACCATTTTATACATTCAATTAATTTCATAGTATGTATTTTCTCAATTCCTCCATTGAGTGCGAGCCATTATAATGCCGGTCATGGAAGCTATATTCCTGTTTTATACATTCCCGTTTTTTATTATTTTTTTTCCAGGTTGTTGCGCGTGATGGGATTGAACTGCGGCCTCTCTACCGTGTCACGTGTCGCAAGGAGCTGCGTTCTGACCAATGACTGTGAAATGATAGCTCCGAATCTGTAATCGTGGCAGATTAAAATAATGATTGGAGATCTAAAACTTCGGAAGGTCTGCATAAAGAGGATGTAGAGAGGACGTTTCCTGCAGTGAAGGAGTGTAGAACCAGAGATGACAGCCTCAGAATTAAGCGACGGCCCTTTGGAACACAGACGAGAGGGGAAAAAGTCTTTAACCAGGGGACGGTAAATCTGTGGACACGATAGGCACAGTGGGTTGTGTAGCTAAAGTCATTGGCTGCATTTAATGCCAAGTTTTAGAGCATTCTGGTTAATCAGGGCTTCAAAGGTTAAGGAAGAGCGGGAGAATAGCGTTGAAAGGGATAATAAATCAGCCATGATGGCGGCATCGACTGACCGAATGACCTAATTCCTCTTCTAGCGTCTTCTGGTTTATGGAATTCGTTCTCACTTAACAACACATCACTTCAGTATCTCGAGTCTTCAAAACCTGCTCCGGATTTTAAGCTGTAAATCCAAAACCACAAACGCCTGGTGTGCTTCTATCTGACGTTCCACCTGAACTGAAGATATACATACTCCAATTCTTGCACGATTTTGTCGTTAACACATTAATTAAATATCCATGTGTGCTAGTGTGAGACATAAACTACATCATGCATGTTCCAAGGACCTATGCCTCCCGCTCAACCAATCACATTCTCTCCGGTCACTATGCGTCATGTTCCACGCATCAACAGGCTATCGCGAATACGACTGGAAAACCAGCCGTCTGCCCGCGCCCTCGTAAGACATTGACCGCCATTATATTAAAATATGCGTGTACAGCACAATGGATCTGAGAAACAGTAATCAATTAACTGTTCTTACCTCGACCTGACCAGAATTATCTCAAAATAAAACTGACCTGCTGTTTGTGAACTCTGCCCAGTTAACTGAATGATGTAATAGCATTGAAAAACACTTTACGGAAAACGCCCCAGTGGAGCAACTTCATCTATTGATTGAGCCCCCACTTTGAAGTTGTCCTTTCCTCTTATTCGGAACTTCTGGAAACATATTGCGCAATCCGGAATTGCTATATCACTTTTGAAACGTTAAGTTCTTGACAAGTTGTCTCCACTTACTGAAATATCAGAATTGTCTCGAAATTCCTGCCTACGTTGTGCCGCTTTGTTTACCGTTACACTTTCCGAGGAAAAGTTACGGAAGGTGTGCGTTTGCTGTAAGTTCAGTTTAACCTTCGGAAGGAAGTGTAGATGCGCACGTCAATTACACTCCCTCTCTCCTCGGAGATACCGCGCTTGGAGTTCTGCGAACAGGTTTGGTCGCCCTGTTATAGGAAAGGCGGAAGTCCGCTGAAAAGAGTGCAGACAGTAATTGCAAAGATGCTGCAGGGACTCTCGGGATTCAGTTACAGGGAGAGGTTCGGCCGAGTGGCATTTTATTACAAAAGGCAGGTGACCGGCGGATGAGGTGCATAAAACCATGACAATGTATAGATACAATCATTCATCTCCGTGGAATAGGTATCGTGAACAAAAGGGGGTGAATTTATGATCAGAGGGCAGAAATGCAGTTGGATTCCGAGCGACGTTTCCTCACGTAGAAGTTGCTCTGTAGATTGAACAGCCTGACAAAGGAAATGGGCCCTACAGAGTCGTTAACAATATTTGAAGTACACATGGACAGTTTGACGAATGTGATCCAATCACGGACAAGGGTATCAGATGGCCATGTCGGTCGGCATGGAGATATTGGGCCGAAGGACGCGTTTCTGTGATCTATCATTCTAGGATTCTGCTCATCGCTGCTGCATCGGTGAATGTGAAGAGATTAATGTGAGCATGCGCTACTGTAAAACGCTTTATGCTGCGGTCACGTGTTCAAACAAACAATGTATCTTTTTACTTCTACTGATAATGTCCGGCAGAGATGAACGATGGGTTTTATTTCAAGGGAACAAACGATAACTGTATTTCTACAAAAAAAAAAAAGAAATGCGTTTGATTTTCTTTATTCTTAGTTTTGGTCTATTTTTTCACTGCAGTTAACCTTGTGGCAATTATCGTTCTCTGCCGAGGAAAATGCGGTCTCTCCAAATGCGTCACGCGGTACCTGGTGGCGATGGCCGCGGCGGAAATAATGGTGGTGATTATTGAAGTCCTGTTCTACCAGCTGGGTGAAGCATACGGATTTCACAGATTCCTGGACAACGCTCCGTTCTGCCTTGTCCACTACGTCCTGTGTCACGTGGCCGTTGACTGTTCCGTGTGGTTTACTGTCGCTTTCACTTTCGATCGCATTGTGGTCATTTGCTCCGCTAATTTTAAAACGAAGTACTGCATATCCAAAGTTGCAGGATTGGTGATTGGCGCAGTATCTGTCGGTTTCTGTTTAAAAAACATCCCATTTTATTTCCTGTATATGAAAGGAGCAGCGTTGTGGGTAAATGTTAACTGGGTCTGTACCAATAGGCCCGCACTTCCTTTCTCGGGATCGTTTGAGTGGTTTTATTGGGTGGACCGTCTGTTGAATCCGCTACTTCCTTTCTTCCTCATTTTGACCCTCAATGCTCTGACCGTCAGACAGATACTGGCGGCGAGCAGAGTCCGCAGGGGGCTGAAGGGGCGGGGAAATTCCGGGAAACAGCGAGATCCGGAGATGGAGAGTCGGAGACAATCCATCATTCTGCTCTTCAGCCTGTCGGCGAGTTTCCTTCTCTGTTGGGCGACAACCACTCTGGTCTTCATTCTCATGCGATGCCTCTACACAGACCTGGAAACGTCTATTCGGCTTTTTCAGGCACAGTTTTCGGGTTCTGTGATTCAGAATTTCAGCAGCTGCACGAATACATTTATCTACGGAGTGACCCAGACCAGATTCAGAGAGCAGTTGGAAGTTCTTTCGATCTCCCCCGCTATTTTAGTTTTGAAACATTTTAGTTGTCTATACTGCTCAGTTGAAAGGGTCAAGTAGTTCTCCCATTTCGAAAATAAAACCACACCTGCTCTACAAGCGGAATAATAAATTGAACTTCCTGAAAACGTCGCTGTTCCCAGCAGTTCTGCCTTTCCATTATTTCAGGAAATGAAGCATTGTTTTATATAGATCAGATTGCTTAGATATTTCCGTTCTGTAAAATGTATTTTAACTTGCACATTAATCCCTTTAATATCCGGTATTGAAAACAAAGAGATTTATTCTCGAATTGTCCACTATCTAAACCTGTGCAGTGACCCGGCCGTGTTTGCCATCCCGACATCCATTGTCTTTCCATTTGGTTCGGAGTTTTCATTTTATTTAATGTTCCAATGTGCCTCCTTTACCAGCATGTGATCGGGAGATTTATCGATCTATTCTCTGTCTGGCTGAATCTTTCCAGTTTCAGCTAATGGAGAAGCTCACGATATAAATGACTCGATTGACTGAGCGGCTAATTCTGCTCCTGCAGTCTGATGATCCACCGGAACTTGTTTTGACCCCACGTCACATCACGTCAGTTTGTCAAGTCTGCAACACCTGCTCTTAGATTTTAAACTGTAAATGTAGAATCAAAGACCTCATTCCCGATTTTTTTTTCTTATCCGAATTTTCCTTAACAAGTTAGTGAAATATTTATTTGTGCTCGTGTGTGACACGAAATTCACATTGTATTGCCAAAAGATCGATGCCTGTTTCTCATCCGATCACATTCACTCCGGTCACTCTCTGTCACGCTGCACGTCTGATCAGGCAATGGTAAAAAGAGGGTAATATGTCTGGAAATCCAGACGTCTGTCCTTGTTCCGGTAAGATATTGACTGCCGTTATATTAAAATAAGAACGAGCAGTACAAACTGTCTAAGAAGTAGTACTAAACACGATTTATTATAAATTACTATAATTGCGCTTTGCACATTTAGACGGAAAAAGTAGGTATTTTTGCTCATTATAGGAAGGATATCAAAAATATATTCAATTCAATTCAGTTAACTTTTCTTAAGGTTATCTACCCAGTATTAACTCAAAATTAAAGTGACGCGCTGACAATGAACTGTGCCCACTTAAACGGACAATTTAATGCCATTCCAAATCACTTTACATAAACATCCCAATCAGTAGAGCAACATATTATGATTGAGCCCTAACGTTAAAATTGCCCCTGTGTTTAATTCGGAAATTCTGGAAACATAATGCGCAATACAGAGTGGCTATCTCACTTCAGAAACATTGAGCTAGTAACAAGTCGTTAGCAATTTCCTGAATAGCAAACTTATCTCGAAATTCCTCAATATGTCGTGCCGATTTGCTTCACGTTGCCCTCTCCAAAAATAAAGTTTGATAAAAGTTAGGTGAGCTGTAGTTTCAGTTTAGTTATCGCTATTAGAATGTTTATAACTTAAGGTCTAGCGAAATCAGGAATTCACCACTAATTTTAGGTGCAATCAGTGCTTGATTATTGCTCTAAAGTCCAGAAAGGTTAATTTGCGCTCAGACAGAACTACCTTCTGGAGGCCCAGCGTCAGCTCTCAGACATCTTCTCCTAATTACTCCTCGAAAAGCATCCCACCACGGAGCACCAGGCCTTTGTCCCCAACACTACTAGCTCTGGGGATCAAATTCCACTGCAGCACCCTCATGGTTCCCGTAACCGGCGTCTCCCGTTTCTACCTCATACCCAATACCCACAATCGACCCTGTTCAGGTAAACACTTTGTTACAGATTGTTCTGCCCCACTAAAATCATATCTGTATTCTTTGACTCCGTTTCATCCGCCATGGTTCATTCCCTTCCCATACACATCCATGACAGCTGACACGCTTTGCATCTTTTCAAATTTGTCTGGTGCCCTGACACATATCATATGATATATACCATCCATGCCCAGTCCCTATACACCCCCATCCCTCACCAGGAAGTTCCCAAAGCTCCCTGTTTTTATCTGGACACCAAACCCAACGGCTTCCATTCCACCATCACTCTCCTCCGTCTGGCGGAGCTTGTCCTCACTCTCAATAATTTCTCCTTTAGATCCACCCACTTCCTCAGCCAAAACGTGTACCCATGAGCACACGCAAGACGTCCCAGCTATGCCTGCCTTTTTTTCGGCTCCGTGGAGGCGCGGGTAAATAAATTCAGGCAGATATACCAAACACCAGAAAGTCTGCAGATGCTGGATATTCAAAGCAACGCACGCAAAATGTTACAGTAACTAAGCAGGCCAGGCAGCATCTACGGAAAAGAGTAAACAATCATTGTTTTTTCGGGCTGAGACCCTTCATCGGTACCGGAAAAGAAGGGGAGAAGTGAGTTTAGAAAGCTGTGAGAGGGGAAGAAAAAGTTAAGGTGGCAGTTGATAGATGCAACTGTGAAAGAGGGAGGGGTGAAATAAAGAGCTGGGAGGTTGATTAGTGAAAGAAATAAAGGTCTGGAGAAGGGGGAATCTGAATCGAGCAGAAAGAAGTCCATGGAAAAAAGGGAAGTGTGTGGGCTGGGGGTGGTTATGGGAGAGCACCAGAGAGTGGGGATGATCAGGTAAGAAGAGAACTTGTGAAAGGGAGACATGAATGCGGAATGGTGAAGTTGTGGGGGTGAGTGTGGGTAATGACCAGACGTTAGAGGAATCAATGTTCATGCCATAATATTGGAGGCTACCTTGACGGAACCTGTGTGTCGCCGCCTTGGCAGTAGAGGAGGCCACGGACTGACATGTCAGAATGGGAACGGGAAGTAGAATTGAAATGGGAGGCCACCGCTTTTTGTGGCAGGTGCTCGACGAGGGGGAGGGGTCTTCCGATCTACGTTGCTTCTCACTGATAGATAGGAGCTCTCAACGACCGGATACAGTAGATGACCACAACAGACTCGCAGGTGAAGTGTCGCCATCCGTGGAAGGAATGTTTGTGGCACTGAGGGAGGAGGTGTGAGGACAGATGTTGTGATTGTTCCAGTTGTAATGATAAGTGCCAGGAGGAAGATCAGTGGTGAGGGACAAGGGAGTCACACAGGGAGTCATCCCTGCAGAAAGCAGAAATGTTCGGGAGTTGTATGAGGATGGGAAGATGTGCTCGGTAGTGGGATCCTGTTGGCGGTGGCGGAAACTACGTACAATTATGTGCAGAATGTGCTGTGGTAAGGGTGAAAAAGAGGAACTCTATCCGTGATGGGGCGGCGGGAGGATGGTGTAAGGGCAGATGTGTGTGAAATGGAAGAGATGCGGGTGAGGCGGCGTTCATGTTGGGGGAGAGGAAGCCCCTTTCTTTGAAGAAGGAAAGGACATCTCAGTTGCTCTGGAATGAAAAGCCTCAGCCTGAGAGCAGATACAGAGGGGACGGAGAAGCTGAAAGAAGGGGTGGCTTTATTTACAAATGACAGAGTAGAAAGAGGTACCGTCCGGACTGCTGTGAGGTAGTAGGTTTATAAAATATACCAGCGTATAGACTGTCTCCGGAGATGGAGACAGAGATGGAGAAAGGGAAAAGAGTTGCCGAAATGGAGCAGGTAAAGCAGCAACTATGCAATCGTCGATGTAGCGTTGGCTGATTTGGGGAACGTTGCTGCTGTAGGCCTTGAACAGTCCGGGTGACTTATCCAACTTGATGCTTTCCAAATGCTCCAGCACATCCTCTTCCTTAATATTTACATGTTCAAGCTTTTCATTTCGCTGTAGGTCATTCCTACAAACGCCAAGATCCTTTTTCCGTAGTGAATACTGAAGCAAAGTACTCATTAAGTACCTCCGTTATCTCCCCTGGCTCTATACACTCTTTTCCACGGTCACACTTGATTGGTTCTATTCTCTCATTTCTTATCCTCTTTCTCTTCACCTACTTGTAGAATGCCTCGGGGTTTTCCTTAATCCTGTCCATCAAGGCCTTCTCATGGCCCCTTCCAGCTCTCCTAATTTCTTTCTTGAGCTGCTTCCTGCTAACGTTATAATCTTCCAGCTCTCTATCATTACCTAGATTTTTGAACCTTTCGTAAGCTCTTCCTTTCTTCTTGACTGGATCTACTACATCCTTTGTACACTTCTTCGGCTTCTCTGCTCCAGGACGAGTAATAACAGCTTTTCCAGTCTAACCTGCGTCTGAGGTCCCTTACCGGTGGAAATATTCCCAGGAATATTCTCGGCTACATGACGGAGACGTCCACATCCATCCTAAGTTGCCGGGACCTGAATTGGGAGCCACAGTCCAGCTGTGCCCAGCCCTGCTCCGAAATCTTCCTGCTTCTGCCTCTGGGCTTCGAAGTGTCCAGATGCGCGGGACAAGTTTGTTTTTCACTGATAATGGTGGGTGCCTGGAAAATCGGCAGTCGGTAATACATTGTTGTTTACGACGCTGATGGCTCAGCACATGACATGCAGTGAATGAATGGAGATGGGTACCGGACAGTGAACAGTGTTTAGTCTCATTCGGTATCTTGTTCAGCGCAGGAGTGGTGAGTCACAGGGCTTGTTCCTGTTTTCTGCTGTTCCATGATCCCAACACGTCCAGGTGATGTGTTCCCTTTGTAATATCAGTCTGTTCACCAATCTGTTCTGTCCATTCACCTACATTCATCTCGTTCTTCTGCACTGATGGATGTAATGTAGGACACTGTATCCTGCAACACAGGAACAACTCTTCCGCCCACCATGTCCCTGACGGGGGGAACATTCCCGGCTGTGCAGTGACGTAATCAGTGACGCCAATTTCTCAGGATTCTTCCATCAACCGCGTGCTGCAGTGAGCAGCTTTGGATGAATCCAAATGTGAAACTGAGCTCCCCTCGCATCCCCACTCACAAACTCTCTCAGTGCTGCACGGAACAAAGCTGTCACTATTTTATCAATGAAAAATCCATGGCATATTACAGAGCTGTCTGAGGCTGTCATAAGAAAATCGAAATTAATATTATATTATTTGTGAGTGGGAAATAACTCTAGTTAATTCATGGTCTGGTGCACATTGAGGAATAAGTGACCGAATCGGCAAACATAAGAGTGCGGAATACACGGCGAAGGCAGCAAGTTAGAACTGTGAGAGAAATGCATGTAAATGCTGCTCGAGCATGAAACCCGCTACCTCTGTGGCTTTTATTTCAATCAATTTATGAATTTAGGTATGTACTTACTTAATTAAATTAATGAAATATTTATTTTTCTCATTTTTATTCGACATTTTAGAGATTATTTTACCAAACCATAGAAATATTCGGATCGGGTGCTGTTCGTTTGGCTCTATGTGGTTTAGCAATGAATCACGAATCGCATATAGACAGATGCAGGGCCGAACGGACTATTTGCCATGTGACCCTATTACACAGGATGTACTGCTCCATAAAACTGTCATCATTCATCAGTGCGCTGCCTCTCTCACAATTTTAACATAAACCAACTGCAGGAGACTGATGTTCTAAAAATAGCTGAGGGAATACAGAATCTATTTTAAGTGTATTTGCTGAATTTGAGGAACAGCGGGAAAGAAGGAGGAATATAGACCCGCTCACACTGAATCAGAAGCTCACAGGTACAGGACTGATATGGATCACGAAATGCTCGAGAAGAGACTGACAGATAAAGACTGACCCCCAACATCTCACACTGTAGCAGAGACTGACAGATAAGAAAATCGAAATGAATATAATATTATTTGTGAGTGGGAAATAACTCTAGTTAATTCATGGACAGGTGCACATTGAGGAATATGTGACAGAATCGACAAACATAAGAGTGCGGAATACACGGTGAAGGGCGCAATTTAGAGCTGTTCAAGTCAGGTCAAGTCAAGTCACTTTTTATTGTCAGTTCGACCAGAACTGCTGGCATAGTACACAGTAAAAACGAGACAACGTTTTTCAGGACCATGGTGTTACATGAAACAGTACAAAAACTACACTGAACTACGTATGAAAAAAAAACAACACAGAATAAAACTACACTAGACTACAGACCTACCCAGGACAGCATAAAGTGAACAAAACAGTGCAGGCATTACAATACATAATAAACAAGACAACAGGCACTGTAGAGAGCAGTAAGTTGGTGTCAGTTCATGCTCTGGGTATTGAGGAGTCTGATAGCTTGGGGGAAGAAACTGTTACATGCTCTGGTCGTGAGAGCCGGAATGCTTCGGTGCCTTTTCTCAGATGGCAGAAGGGAGAGGAGTTTGTATGAGGGGTGTGGGGTCCTTCATAATGCTCTTTCCTTTGCGGATGCAGCGTGTAGTGTAAATATCCGAAATGGCGGGAAGAGAGACCCCGATGACCTTCTCAGCTGACCTCACTCTCCGCTGCAAGGTCTGGCGATCTGAGATGGTGAAATTTCCGAACCAGGCAGTGATGCAGCTGCTCAGGATGCTCTCAATACAACCCCTGAAGAATGTGATGAGAGAAATGCATATAAATGTTGCTCCAACATGAAACACTCAGCGTCTGTGGTCTTTATTTCAATCAATTTTTAATATAGTTCTGCATTTATTTAACTAACATATTTAAAAATATTTATTTTCCTTATTTAATTTCAGCATTTCAGAGATTGTTTTAACAAACCATAGAAAGATACGGATCAGGTGCTGTTCGTTTGGCTCCATGTAGTTTAAGAACGAATCGCATGCAGAATGATGCCGGGCCGAAGGGTCTGCTTGCCATAAGACTCCATTACACAGAATGTACTGCTCCATACAACCATCATCATTCATCAGTGCACTGTCTCTCTCACAATTTTAACATAAACCAACTGCAGGAGACTCCTGTTCAAAAAATATCTCAGGGAATACAGAATATATTTTCAAGGAACTTACTGAATTTGAGGAACAGCGGGAAAGACGGAGGAAAACTAGACCAACTCACACTGAATCAGAGTCTCTCAGGTACAGGACTGAGACGACACACGTAATACTCGAGCAGAGACAGGCAGATACAGACAGGACACTACACTCCCACACTGTAACACTGACTGACAGATACAGAATGAAACCCACACTCTCACACTGTAGCAGAGACTGACAGATACAGTATGAAACCCACACTCTCACACTGTAACAGAGACTGACAGATACAGAATGAAACCCACACTCTCACACTGTAACAGAGACTGACAGATACAGAATGGAAACCGCACTCTCACACTGTAGCAGAGACTGACAGATACAGAATGGAACCCACACTCTCACACTGTAACAGAGACTGACAGAAACAGAATGAAACCCACACTCTCACACTGTAACAGAGACTGACAGATACAGAATGGAACCCACACTCTCACACTGCAGCAGAGACTGACAGATACAGAATGAAACACACACTGTCACACTGTAGCAGAGACTGACAGATACAGAACGAAACCCACACTCTCACACTGTAGCAGTGACTGACAGATACAGAATGAAACCCACACTCTCACACTGTAACAGAGAATGACAGATACAGAAAGAAACCAACACTCTCACACTGTAGCAGAGACTGGCAGATACAGAATGAAACCCACACTCTCACACTGTAGCAGAGAGTGACAGATACAGTATGAAACACACACTCTCACACTGTAACAGAGACTGACAGATACAGAATGAAACCCACTCTCTCACACTGTAGCAGATACTGACAGATACAGAATGAAACCCACACTCTCACACTGTAGCAGAGACTGACAGATACAGAATGAAACCCACACTGTCACACTGTACCAGAGAGTGACAGATACAGAATGAAACCCACACTCTCACACTGTAACAGAGACTGGCAGTTACAGAATAAAACCCACACAGTCACACTGTAACAAGACTGACAGATTCATAATGAAACCCATACTCTCACGCTGTAGCAGAGACTGACATACAGAATGAAACTAACACTCTCACACTGTAGCAGATACTGACAGATACAGAATGAAACCCACACTCTCACACTGTAGCAGATACTGACAGATACAGAATGAAACCCACACTCTCACACTGTAGCAGAGACTGACAGATACAGAATGAAACCCACACTGTCACACTGTACCAGAGAGTGACAGATACAGAATGAAACCCACACTCTCGCACTGTAACAGAGACTGGCAGATACAGAATAAAACCCACACAGTCACACTGTAACAAGACTGACAGATTCATAATGAAACCCACACTCTCACGCTGTAGCAGAGACTGACATACAGAATGAAACTAACACTCTCACACTGTAGCAGAGACTGACAGATACAGAATGAATCCCACGCTCTCACACTGTAGCAGCGACCGACAGGTACAGAATGATACCCACACTCTCACACTGTCGCAGAGACTGATAGATACAGAGTGAAATGCATTTTCTCATACTGAACCAGAGAGTTGCACATGTAGAAGGCTACGCTGTCAATCTGAACCAGGGTTCTGTTATCTACAAAATGAACCCCGCACTCTCACATTGCCCCGGAGACAGGTGGGTATAAAATGAACCACACTTGAACATTATACCGGTGACAATCAAGTCGAGATTTAAACCAACACTCTCTTATTATCCGACTGAAAGTCTCCCGTTAGTTGCTTATCTCTGCATTGTTGCCGTTCTCTCTCACAGTTCTTTATTTCATGTGAAATGCATATGAACTCTCTCTTCATTTTCAGCTTGCAGCCTCCTGCATAATAAATACTTTGCTCTCCGGCAGACTGAGAAATTACGCTATATTCTCCCAAGTCACTATTCATTTTCTTTCTCTAGGTTTTGCAATATGGTACTGCGGCTGTTTAAATATCTCTTCTATTTCCTCTATCCTTTTATAAATGATACGATTGGTCGTAAAATACCCTGGTTAACGGGTTCAGTGGGAGAAGAGAAGGAAATGGCCAGGGAAATAGGCAAATAATTTAAGAAAGGACCTTGCGTTTATTTGTGTGTGTGTGTGTGTGTGTGTGTGTGTGTGTGTGTGTGTGTGTGTGTGTGTGTGTGTGTGTGTGTGTGTGTGTGTGTGTGTGTGTGTGTGTGTGTGTGTGTGTGTGTGTGTGTGTGTGTGTGTGTGTGTGTGTGTGTGTGTGTACGTGATTACAACGGTTTCTAATATGACCTTATCTGATGATGTGATCTTACCTGGCGATCCTGCATTTATTTCTACGAGGGCACCTCGGAGGGAATGACAAGGACACGTGTATTTTTATGCTAAAGCAGCAGATGAAGACCTCTGTGTACCGAGTGGAATCTATACATGACAGAGAATATTCTGTTCAATGATGCCTGTATTTTCACCAGAGACAAACCTGTTGATGGTTTCGTTCTTAACCCACAGTCAATGGACATGTCAGCCCATTATATTCCTACAGCTAATAGAACGCCACGGTATTTGAGCATCTAACTGCTCCTCAGTCAGATTCAACAGGGAAGAGAGTTTAAGAGATGGGGGGTGGGGTATATATGGACAGATCTGGACTTCAAGATAACGGAAATAATCATAATCATGGAGAAACTAATCACAATGACGAGAACATCGATGTCCCTCAAGTCTGATGGGGAACTGGACAGGGTATATCTGTACACACCGGTTATATTTTATATCTGATGGCACATAGTGGGACGGGGTGACGTGGGTTTGGTGTATGATGGGGAACTGGACAGGGTGTCTCTGTACACAGCGGGTATGTTTTATATCTGATGGCACATAGTGGGACGGGGTGACGTGGGTTTGGTGTCTGATGGGGAACTGGACAGGGTGTCTCTGTGCACAACGAGTATGTTTTATATCTGATGGCACATAGTGTGACGGGGTGGGGTGGGCTTGGTGTCTGATGGAGAATTGGACAGGGTGTCTCTGTACACAGCGGATATGTTTTATATCTTATGACACATAGTGGGACGGGGTGGGGTGACTTTGGTGTCTAATGGTGAACTGGACAGGGTGTCTCTCTACACACCGGGTAAGTTTTATATCTGATGACACATAGTGGGACAGGGTGGGGTGGGTTTGGTGTCTGATGGGGAACTGGACAGGGTGTCTCTGTACACAGCGGGTATGTTTTATATCTTATGACACATAGTGGGACGGGGTGGGGTGCGTTTGCTGCCTGATAGGGAACTGGACAGGGTGCCTCTGTACACAGCGGGTATGTTTTATATCTGATGACACATAGTGGGACAGGGTGGGGTGGGTTTGGTGTCTGATGGGGAACTGGACAGGGTGTCTCTGTACACACCGGGTATGTTTTATATCTGAAGGCACATAGTGGGACGGGGTGGGGAGGGTTTGGTGTCTGATGAGGAACTGGACAGGGTGTCTTTTTTGACAGCGGGTATGTTTTATATCTGATGGCACATGATGGGACGGGATGGGGTGGGTTTGGTGTCTGATGGGGAACTGGACAGTGTGTCTCAGTACACAGCGGGTATGTTTTATATCTGATGGCACATAGTGGGACGGGTTGGGGTGGGTTTGGTGTCTGATGGGGAACTGGACAGGGTGTCTCTGTACAGAGCGGGAATGTTTTATATCTGACGGCACATAGTGGGACGGGGTGGGGTGGGCTTGGTGTCTGATCGAGAATTGGACAGGGTGTCTCTGTACACAGCGGATATGTTTTATATCTTATGACACATAGTGGGACGGGGTGGGGTGAATTTGGTGTCTAATGGTGAACTGGACAGGGTGTCTCTCTACACACCGGGTAAGTTTTATATCTGATGACACATAGTGGGACAGGGTGGGGTGGGTTTGGTGTCTGATGGGGAACTGGACAGGGTGTCTCTGTACACAGCGGGTATGTTTTATATCTTATGACACATAGTGGGACGGGGTGGGGTGCGTTTGGTGTCTGATGGGGAACTGGACAGGGTGTCTCTGTACACACCGGGTATGTTTTATATCTGAAGGCACATAGTGGGACGGGGTGGGGAGGGTTTGGTGTCTGATGAGGAACTGGACAGGGTGTCTTTGTTGACAGCGGGTATGTTTTATATCTGATGGCACATGATGGGACGGGATGGGGTGGGTTTGGTGTCTGATGGGGAACTGGACAGTGTGTCTCAGTACACAGCGGGTATGTTTTATATCTGATGGCACATAGTGGGACGGGGTGGGGTGGGTTTGGTGTCTGATGGGGAACTGGACAGGGTGCCTCTGTACAGAGCGGGAATGTTTTATATCTGATGGCACATAGTGGGACGGGGTGGGGTGGGTATGGTGTCTGATGGGGAACTGGACAGGGTGTTTCTGTACACACCGGATATGTTTTATATCTGATGACACATAGTGGGACAGGGTGGGGTGGCTTTGTTGTCTAATGGTGAACTGGACAGGGTGTCTCTCTACACACCGGGTAAGTTTTATATCTGAGGACACATAGTGGGACAGGGTGGGGTGGGTTTGGTGTCTCATGGGGAACTGGACAGGGTGTCTCTGTCACAGCGGGTATGTTTTATATCTGATAAAACATAGTGGAACGGGTTTAGGTGGGTTTGGTGTCTGATGGGGAACTGGACAGGGTGTCTCTGTGCACAGCGGGTATGTTTTATATCTGATGGCACATAGTGGGACGGGGTGGGGTGGGTTTGGTGTCTGATGGGGAAGTGGACAGGGTGTCTCTGTGCACAGCGAGTATGTTTTATATCTGACGGCACATAGTGGGACGGGCTGGGGTGCGTTTGCTGCCTGATGGGGAACTGGACAGGTGCCTCTGTACACAGCGGGTATGTTTTATATCTGATGGCACATAGTGGGACGGGTTGGGGTGGGTTTGGTGTCTGATGGGGAACTGGACAGGGTGTCTCTGTGCACAGCGAGTATGTTTTATATCTGACGGCACATAGTGGGACGGGGTGGGGTGGGTTTGGTGACTGAGCGGCCAAAGTGGAGCGGTTGTTTAAAAATAAAATGGAAGTCTGCAGGAGGATACTGGGAGGGGTTTTCATATGTCCCTGGATCCAGACAACTCTGAAGGGAAACCGGATCTATTTGTAGATGAAACTGCCGGCGTAACAGTGAAAATTGCCGAAAATGCTGGAAACCTCGATTCCGGAATGATTGTGGAAAGAGAACCACAGTGAAAGTTTCAAATTGGAAAGTGGGAACCGTCGTGACAGCTGCCAGTACAACTGTGGAATGTTGTAAATGAAGCCGCTCATTGCTCACTTACTGGTCTCATTGCACAATCTTGTCGAATTACACAGAGGGATCTAACTGAGGTAAGCCAATGATACTGAGGTGTTCGTGTTACATGCCCACAGTATTTACACCTGAGACACTGCCGGTGTTGTAATTTGTTTGTTCAAAAACAATGGTGGGAGGCGGGACCTTGTCACTGGAGATCGATCCCCTGTATAAATCAGAGCCTGTTGCAGTACGTCAGCCCAGAGTGTCTTGCCGAGCTGTGGAATTCAGAGCAATCACGTTCACTACGTCACTCAAATGGGATATCCAGTAATCTGGCGGATAGAAGACATTTACTTCCCTGTTATTTCAGCCGTTGGAATTCCCGGTAAGCCGCTGTCAAACCTGCAACCGGCGGAAACTGAGAGTTACTTCCGATGTTCTGAAGTGTTTCTCTCGCTACTTGTTTCCACAGCCACTTGTCCAGTCCCCGCATTTCAGTCATGGGCGGAAGGCGCCGGCAATATTAATCACTTTGTTTTCGTCGCAGGCAGCGTTCCATATTGGAGCCGAGATGCTGCCTTTGACTGAAATCCTCTCCGCTGCCTCGATGTCATGCAATAATTGTGAATCGAAATGTCTGCACGGGAGGACACCGGGCTGTGCTGCATCTGTGGGAACCAGCCGTCCTTCTGTTCTGCCCGTAGGAATTGCGTAACTGGGTGATGTAATAACGCGAATAGCTCATTTATTTCAGGAATATGAACAGAGGAATTTACAGATGTGGATTTCATTTCATTCCTGTGCAGCTCAGAGCCTGTGATGCTGATATTTAATGTCCATCTCTCACTGCGGCCGTGGAAATATTGAAACAGCTGTCCTCTGGTCGGTTTGAGAATTCACCCAGATTTAACTCACTTACAACATTTTCGGCAAGTTCTCTGACACTCCGATAAAGCACACTGCCAGTCGCTTCATATGTTCTGCGTCCGGTATTCACTCTTTGAGGCAAAAAAAGAACAAGATCTAATCTGATTCTGTCACACTGCGGCTCGATTTCCCTGACTAGTCGGTAATTTCTCTGTTTCCCTCCCTGTCTCTTGCAGTTAACCTGGTGGCGATTGTTATCCTGTCCCGAGGAAAGTGCGGTCTCTCCAAATGCATCACTCGCTACCTGCTGGGAATGGCAGCGGCCGATCTCCTGGTCGTTATCTCTGACCCTCTGCTGAGGGGGACTGTTGACATATACTTTATGTATTCCTTCCTCAATCGGACACCCGTTTGCAGGGTCTCCCGTTGCCTGCTTTTAGCAAGCACCGGGGTCTCTGTCTGGCTGACAGTCGCGTTCACCTGTGACAGATTTGTGGCCATTTGTTGTGAAAAGCTGAAAACAAAATATTGTACCGAAAGAACGGCGGTTGTGGTTATCGGGACGGTGAGTGTTCTGGGCTGTTTAGAAAGTATCCCTTTCTACTTTACATTAGAGTCTGGGGTCATAATTAATGGAGTTCCCTATGGCTGTGTGTCCACAAAGAGCTTCTATACGTCTCCCTCCTGGGCCGCATTTGAGATGATTCGTCGTATTTTCATGCCTTGTCTCCCGTTTGTTCTGATTTTGTTGTTAAATGCTCTGACAGTCAGACGGATTTTTTCTGCAAATAAAGTCCGGATGGGGCTCCGGGGCCGCAGCACCGGAAACAATGACAAGGACCCGGAGATGGAGAACCGAAGGAAATCGGTCGTTTTACTATTCAGTATAACCGGTAGTTTTATACTTCTGTGGTTAACACGGGTGGTTTTTGATATCTGCCGACGGGCTGCAAACATCCCTCGTTTCTCGGTCACGGATCCGATTTATATCGCAGACTCCACGGCGGCGATGCTGCAGATCCTCAGCTCCTGCACCAACACATGTATTTACACCGTGACTCAGAGCAAGTTCAGAGAGGAGCTGAGGAACGCGGTGAAATACCCGCTGAAACTGTTAAACAAATTACTTAAATCATAGAGCGACCAGCTAGTTTCAGCAGTAGAATTAAATCAATCGCCATTTCCCTCCTTAAGCTATCAGCTTTCCGATATGTAGAACCACGGCTAACAGCATAGCGCTCTGACATACGCATGTATTTACTGGCGATATATTTCACTCGTTGTCTACTCTGTGCAGGTGAATTTTTCTCTTCATCAGATTCTTCTCAAATATGCTTCTCCAGCTTTAATTCACTCAGATGAACGCTCGGTCGAACTCAGGAACTGTCAGGGACAATCCACTGATGTCCCGCCCGTTTTTTTTTCGATTCCCTCCGTTACGTCTCGTTATTCAATTTCGTGATGGGAGGATCGTTTTACTCTGGTTTGTCCAGTCAGGATGGATCCGCCCCCGTTTCTCCACCCTGCGCCCTCTCCGCTGTTAATCAGTCTTCCATCTCGTGATGTTCACGGTGTTTCACTCCCAATGTCCCTGCCAATTCCCGCGATTCTGCTATAAATGCCCCGCTTATTTCTTCTGCCACGCCGGTACCACAGATTAGTTTTCTGAGTTTCACCTTGAGGGGAACATGATCGGACTGGAACATGGCGGAGTCGTGTGTGTTTTATGTTTCTTTTTCAACTCAGTCTCCAACACCGGACCGCTCCCTCTTTGTCCCTGCATATCTCCGTCTTTATCCTTGTTCACCTCCCGAGGCCCCGTCACCATCTGCTTCCTTCCCCGTCCACCATCTGGTCCGCTGCTCAGCAAAATAAATCTCACTGCAGTATGTCGGAACATATACTGACACTGATGATAAAATGACGGTGACCTTTAAAGAAATTCCAAAGCAATAGATTAACTTTCTCTATCTGGAACTGAGTTCTATCCGAAAGTGCAGTCGATTTTTTGAAAAAGGAATTAGAATAATACTGGAAATCGAATTAAAAACAAAAATGACTGAAAGCGCTCAGCTGGTAAGGTAGGGTCGGTTAAAATATTAATTCATATTTCAGCTATCTCTGCTTACAGCTCATCACAGAGTGAGTATAATCAAGCACCTCTGTGGATCCGAGGACAGTATCTTTCACATCGCTGCGGCAAGCCACACATAGAAATATCGCAGATTGCTTTAAATGTTGTTGAATGAGGTGACATTGGCAATTTTCCAATCTTTTGCAAAGACATGCCAGAATCTATTGATTCTTGACGGATCAGTACTAATACATCCTCAATCTCTTCCGCCGCAACTTGGAGAACCCTGTGGTGTATTCTCATCATTTTCAGTTTCTGGACACCTTTTCCTTAATCAAAGCAACAGCACTCACCTCTGCCCCCTGGCAGTTTGCAAAGTCCCTGGCGGACCAATCGAATCGTAGAGACAGAGAGAGTTTCCCAATGGACGGGAGAAGAGTTTTAAAAAACGAGTTTAATGCGGCTCGGCGCTTTAGAACAGTGGGTATGACTGCAAGGCAAGTTTCCTGCTCTGACCGTCAGATGTGGGATGTCCGGTAGATTTTCAGCCTCCCTGACGGCCGCATCTGCGCCACGTACATCAACCTGCAGCTCCTTCCAGACCGACTTCGGGAACTGGAGCGGCAGCTCGATGACCTTCGGCTCGCTAGGGAGAGTGAGGAGGTGATAGACAGGAGCTACAGACAGGTAGTCACCCCGGGACCACAGGAGACAGATAAGTGGTTGACCGTTAGGAGAGGCAGTGGAGGGCGTCAGTTCGTGGAAAGCACACCTGTGGCTGACCCCTTAAAAATAAGTACTCCATTTTGAGTGCTGTTTGTGGGAGGCGGGGGGCGGGGTGGTGCTACATACCTGGTGGAAGTAACAGTGGCCGTGTCTCTGGCACTGATCCTGGCTCTGTGGCTCAGAATGGTAGGGAACTGAAGAAGAAAGCAGCGGTAATAGGGGACTCTATAGTTCGGGAGACGGATAGGCCATTCTGTGAAAGTGAAAAAGAAACAAGGATGGTAGTTTCACCCCAGTTGCCAGGGTTCGTGATGTTTCTGATCACATCCGCAATATCCTGAAATGGGAGACTGAGCAGCTATGGGACATAGTACATACTGGCAACGACGTAGGCAGAAAAAAGATGGAGGACCTGAAAGCAGAATTAGGAACGAGGCTGAGAAGCAGGACCTCAAGGATAGAAATTTCCGGATTACTGTCTGTGCCACGCGACAGTAACTATAGGAATAGAGTCAGGTGGAGGATAAATGTGTGGCTGAAGGATTAGAGCAGGGGGCAGAGATTCAGATTTTTTGATCATTAGGTCTACTCCTAGGGTAGGTCTGAACTGTACAAAAAGTACTGGTTGCACTTGAAAACGGGGGGGGGGGCAATATCCTGGAAGGGAGGTTTGCTAATGCTATTGGAGAGGGTCTAAAATAGATTTACAGGAGGTTGCATACGAACTGAAGAGACAGAGGATGGGCAGTTTGCAGCACAAGTAGATACGGCTTGTAGGGCGTTTGTGAGCAAGGATAGGCAGATGATAGAGCAAGAATGTGCTCAGCCTGATGGTTGAGATGTGTCTATTTTAATGCAAGCAGTATCATATACAAGGCGGATCAACTCAGGACGTCTATCGATACGTGGAACAGTGACATTCTGACCATTACAGCGACCTGGATGTCTCAGGAACAGGAATGGCTGTTGAGTGTGCTGGGGTTTAGGTGTTTCAAATAGAACAGAGAGGGAGGCAAAAGAGGTGGATGCGTGGCATGGTTCATTAGGGATATCGTCACGGCTGCAGAGAAGGAGAAAGTCATGGAGGCATGGTCTACTGAGTCAGTGTGGGTGGATGTCAGAAACAGGAAAGGAGCAACAACTCTTCTGGGCGTTTTTATAGCCCCCCCCCCCCCCTCAATAGTAACAGTGATATCAAGAAGCAGACAGAGAGGCAGGATCTGGAATGGTGCAATAATAATAGGGGTGTCATGATGGGAGATTTTAACTGTCCTAATATTGATGGGCATCTCCGTAGCGCAAGGGGTTTAGCTGGGTGGAGTTTGTTGGGTGTGTTCAGGAAGGAATCCTGACCCAAAATGTGGATAGGCCAATTAGAGGAGAGGTTATACTTCATCTGGCATTGGGAACTGAATCTGGTCAGGTGTCAGATTTCTGAATTCAATATACTGATGGACTGGTTCTGTCCCGACTAATCTGGAAGGGGTAAAGGGGCTCGGCTGATGTAGTGACATCATAACCTTCTGTCATATTTTAAACGCCCGCGGTTTTGCTCGCACCTCGAAACAAGCTTCGCTCTGCCGTTTCTTACGTCACGTGTTATGGGCGGCATCATAATGAGTCTCCATAAAAAAGTCAATTATTTGCTGTTTGCTATTGTTCATTCCAATGTATCATACTCGGTCTTCGATAAATCTAACCCTTTCATTTTCCTCCCGATCGTCAACATAAAACGTACAAATGCAGGAGAGGATGCTTCTGTGCTGAGGGCTATTCTCAGAACATAGGGAAAGACCGGGACCCATGAGCCGTTTAGTCATTTTGCTTCTCCAGCCGATTTATCGGGGTTCTCAGCGGGCACAAACCAAACAATTCTTACTATAATGTTGTACATCCCCTCGCAATTTCGGCCACCAGCACAGATTCTTCAACTATTCCATAGATCTATCTGAACCTTGATGCCCACAATTGCCATGGTGCCAATGCATCACTTGATTTCTTTCCCGTTTAGGCACCATAGATTTACCATTATTAATTACAATCCGATTCCGTGCCTACATCTCTCGATATTTCCCAAACTCTTCAGATTCCTCGGCTCTTTGTACCTTTTTAAACTCCTGATCCTCTTGCTGTGTCATATGTGTGGGGTGGGGGGGGGGGGGAGTGGAGCTGGGAGCGGCCCCAAAAGCAAGACACAGACTCTGAACTACCAGGAACAGGACATGGCGTGAGAAGGAAGCAGGGAAAGTGAGGAAGAAAGGACGCTGGCCATGACAAAGTCCCCAGACGACACAAGGATTCCGGGCCTGGGCTAGGACCTGACTGGGATAGGGAACCAGGACATGGAACTGGGAAGTAGGAGCCTGGGCTTGGACTCTGAGCCAGAGACTGGACAAGGACCCAGAACCTGGGTCTTGACTCGGGCACAGACCCCAGAACCAGGCGAGGACATGAAGAGGTTACAGGAAGGGACGTGAGACTCATGCACACGTGTAGACAGTGAATGAAGGGAGATGGGTCGTGTACAGTCATCAGAGTTTACTCTCATTCGGTATCTTTTTCGGAGTAGAAGTAGTGAGTCAAAGGGCTTGTTCCCATGCTGCACTGTTCCCAGGATCCCAACATGTCCATGTGATGTGTTCACCTTGTAATATCAATCTATTAATCAACAGCTGTTCATTCTCCTCCATTCATCTCGTTCTTCTGCACTGGGGAGTGTAATATAGAACACGGTGTCTTGCAACATAGGAACAAACTCTTCCGTCCACCATGTAAATGACGAGCGGAACATTCCCGGCTGAGCTCTGACGTAACCAGTGACGCCAAGTTTTCAGGATTTCATCAGTTAACCGGATGCTCCATGTGGAATTTTGGGTTATTCCAAATGTGAAAATTTACCTTCCCTCGCATTCCTATTCACAAACTCTCTCGGTGCTGCACAGAAGAACGGAGACACAATTTTATCAAAGGGAAATGCAGGCATTTGCAGACAAGTCTGAGGTTATCATAAGAAAATCGAAATGAATATTATATTATTTATGAGTGGGACATAACTCGAATCGACTAATGGTCTTGTGCACATTGAGGAATATCTGACAGAATCGGGAAACATAGCAGAGCAGATACACGGTGAAAGTAGCAATTTAGAATTGCTGAGAGGAAGTGTATTCACAGAAATGATGCTGGAACATGAAACACTCTGCCTCGGTTGGTCTTATTTCGAGCAAATTATTAATTTAGTTACACACTTATTTATATAAATTAATGAATTTATTTAATTTGATTATTTTCATTCAACATTTAAGAGGTTGTTTTGCCAAACCACAAAAGTTACAAATCACGTTCTGCTCAATTGGTTATATGTGGTTGAGTAACAAATAGCGTGCAGAATGATGCCGGGCCGAATGGTCTGTTTGCCATATGACTCTACGACGCTGAATGTCCTGCTCGATACAGCCGTCATCATTCATCGGTGCACTGTCCATCTCACAGTTATAACATAATCCCACGACAGGACACTCCTGTTCTAAAAATAGCTCATGCAATACAGAATCTGTTTTAAGATTATTTACTAGGTTTGAGGGACAGCGGAAAAAAAAGGAGAAAAAATACACGCGCTCAGACTGCATCAGAGTCTCACAGGTGCAGGACTGAGAAGACACACTTAACGGTGGATCCGAGGCAGATAAATGGAAAATGAAACCCACACTCTCACAGAGTAACAGAGAATGACAGACACAGAAAGAAATCCACAATCTCACACTGTAGCAGAGACTGACAGATACAGAATGAAACCCACACTCTCACACTGTAGCAGAGACTGACAGATACAGAATGAAACCCACACTCTCACACTGTAGCAGAGACTGACAGATACAGAATGAAACCCACGCTCTCACACTGTAGCAGAGACTGACAGATACAGAATGAAACTCACACTCTCACACTGAAGCAGAGACTGACAGATACAGAATGAAACCCACACTCTCACACTGTAGCAGAGACTGAGAGATACAGAATGAAACCCACACTCTCACACTGTAGCAGAGACTGACAGATACAGAATGAAACCCACACTCGCAGACTGTAACAGAGACTGGTATGTACAATATGAAATGCACACTCTCACAATGAACCAGAGAGTGAGAACTAAAGAACCGCGCACTCTCAGTCTGTACCAGGGACTGATATCTATAAAATGACCCCCATACTGTCCCATTGCACCGGAGACTGGTGGGTACAGAATGAACCACCCCTCCACACTCTACCGGCGACAGGCAGGTGGAGAATGTAACCCAAACTCTTATATTATCCGACTGAGTGTCTCCCGTTTGTCCATTGTCTCTGCACTGCTGTCGTTCTCTCTCACTAATTCTGCATTTTATGTCAACTGCATATTAACCGTCTCTTCATTTTCACCTTGTGGTCAACTGCATGCTCAATCCTTTCCTCTCTCTGGCAAACTGGCCTATTACTCTGTTCTCCCAATTTATTGTTCTTCTTCTTTCATTCTGCTGTGATAATCCTTGTTTCTACAACATGGCCTTCCAGCTGTTTCAATGTCGCTTTTGCTTCTTCAATCGCTTAATCGAAATGCCGACAAAAACCGTGAAATATCGTGTTCAACGCGTTCCGATTGGGAAAAGAAATACATAAACTGGGAGATTGACAAAGAATTTAATAAATGTACTGACTTTCATTTGTGTGTGTGTGCGCGTGTGTCTTGTGTGTGTGTGTGTGAGAGAGAGAGAGTGTGTGTGTGTGTGTGTGTGTGTGTGTGTGTGTGTGCGTGTGTGTGCGTGTGTATGTGGATGTTGAGTCCATGTGTTTGTGTTCACGTCTCTGTCTGTGTATTCGTCTGAGCGAGTGTGAGCTAATAATGGCTTTATGTGATGGGGTGGCCCTACTTGTCGGTCCTGCATTTATTTCTACAGGGCACTGCGAAGGTAATGCCAAGGACACGGGCGTTTTTATGTTCAACCATGAGAAGAATCGGAATGAAATCTGCAGATGGCAGAAAGTATTTTCTTTTATTCCGGTATTCACACCAGGGAGAAACGTGTTGATGGTTGTGCTTGTACCCCACAGGACAGTGAATGGCAGCCTTATCAGCCCATTGTATTCCTGCAGCTAAGTGAAACAGTATTTCAGTATCTCACTGTTCCTCAGGAGGATTCTACATCGGCTTTGTCCGACACTTTACCGTTTCAAAATCCACAGCACGAGTGGGAAATTTTATATATACTCATGATAAGATATTTAAGAGGTGCACACTTACATACGTAACTTTAGCAGCTTAATGCGCACTTTTTCCCTGAATCAACTTCTTTCTGAAATCCAACGTCGAAAATCACCTGGTGACTCTGTAATATCGTCACTGGTACTTTTTTGCATTAAAACCAGTGTTGATACAATATTTTCTGTTTTTCTCTGTCTGGGACAACAGCGGACAATGTCTGTAATGCTGGGGTCATTGGTTTGCATTTCGCGCCGCATACTCGCCAACATCTGTATTTGCGACTGACTCCGGTAACAGTGCAAACAGTGAGGGTTTGTGTCAGAAAAAAAAACCCAACATGAATCCTAATGTATCATATCCAGAAAAAAAAATCACCGGAGAGTGAATCATATTAAAGGTGCGTCATCACAGGGAAGTAACAAGACAGAGACTCCACTCGCAATGTGAGAGTGGAATCAGCGCTGATGAGGTGGACTCATCCACAGGATTACAGACTACTGTCGTCACCAGCGATGTGCAGATAATGTCCTGTCATTACGCGGAGTAGTTTGACAACAACTCAGTGTTGCAGTCCAAGCGTCGGCCGTCTCTTGGGGCTTCAAGAATGGTGTTGCGTTCAGTTCAATGAAATAAGGCGTGTTATTTCACCATCGGCATTACGGTTCGTTAGAGCAGAGAAATAATTGCTAATTAGCAGTAATTAGCACCAGTCAATGAACCAGCTGTTTTCATAATCGGTAACCGATTATCTATAAAAGAATGTCATTCTGTGCTTCAGTTACATTGAGGACGGAAACATCCAGACGCGGTGGACTGTCAACAACGTGTGATCCGTGAAGAGTTTTACCCACTAGGCGCAAATGAAATTTGCTCTCTGGGCTTTGTTATATCTGCTTGAGTTTATTTACTGGCTATTTACAACTTTTATGACATTTAGAAATTGGGAACGTTCCGAACAGATCTGTAAATACTAACAGCCTTGGATTAACAATGCTTGAAGAGAGTGTTATTTGTTACACAGTGATTATAATTGTCGGCATCCCGGGTAAGTGCCTTTCGATTACTTGTACGGAAGCAGAGACTTTCAGCCGCTCTCTGCTACTGCTGATGTGATTTTAATCGGTGTTTATTAAAAATTCCTAAAATGCCGGCTCGCTCCTCTCAATCTCCTGCCCTGTTGATATTTCAACCTGGTTCATGCAGACTTGTCACTGGAACTGCCTGTAGTCTTCACATTTGTGACTTGAGACCTCGAATTGTACAGACACAACACAAACAACCCATGTCCAGCAAAACCTCCCGTCATTAGCGGACCTCATTCCTTCCAACCCTGTCACGTGAGCAGAAGATTCAAGTTTAAACTGGCAGTAAATATCTTTGATTTCATCTTGTGAAATTCTGTCCCCTTTTCTTGCTCTGGGTCACGGAGACTGAACATCATAGGCAATTTTCATATTATTACCGCCCCTCTAATTTTCCCGATCAGAGGATTAACGTGACAGTTCACAGTATTTTTGTGTCTACAGTCTCATAAGATCCAGATAAAGTCCAATATTTTCATTCCCTAAAGGACATTTATGAAACAAATGAGGCTTTACAGCAACTCAGTAGTGCCGTTTGCTTCGTCACCGAGGCCGGCTTGTTAGGGAAGGGTAAAAGAGATTCGTCTAAAGACAGGAATTCCAATGGCGCGGCCATTTCACCATAAACGATGCGCCGCCACGGCTGTGATCCAGAGACTCTTGTCGCTCCTCAAACACTCGCGCACGCATCTTCCAGCAGCTGAGCGCCCAACTGGAAATTTACCAATTTTTACCAAGAATTTCTCTTCCCTCTTTCTGAAAGGTAAACTCATCTTTTCCCTTTCTATTTTCCCCTCCCAGTGCTGTTCAATTAAAGGACGATCCATTTTCTACTCTTGGACAATTCCCAAAATTTTCCAGTCTCCAAATTCTTATCTGTGTTCCTCAGTGTGAGCACTGTTCCCCCGCAGATGCGCTTGTACGCAGCTGCGCCATAACTGAAATGGGTCACTCCGTAAATATATTTTTAAAATCTTTGTTAATATAATTGTGAAACACTGTGAAATTAACTGTATTACTGAATATAATCCATACCTGTGCTAAATATTAAACATACCACATTTCCATTGGAACATTTTAGAGCTTCAACGTATTTGCATTGTCATTGTTTCAGGTTACAAAACACTGTCAAAGATGGGAACAATAAAGACAGAAACCACCAACGCCTTTCATTCAAAACATTTTAATTTGGCATACTCCCTGTCAGACGTCACTTCCTGACAGCGTTTACCTGTGTTGTTTTGTGCTGTATTTTTTCATTGTTTCACATGCATATTACAGATTTAAAAAAACATTTAAAGTGCCGTGCACATTCCAAACCGTGTAAAAATGTTCTGCTCAGAGCAACGGTTTGTCCCCGAAGCAGTGAAATAAAACAGAGGGAAGGTTGCTGGGGTGCAAGATCTTGTTTTCAGAATCTGACCTTGCAATCGAATAGTAACTCAGACTTTCGGAAAGAAGCGTAGATGCGCACTTCAATTACACTCCCCCTCTCCTTGGAGATACCGCGCTTGGAGTTCTGTGAACAGTCTTGGTCGCCCTGTTATAGGAAAGGCTGAAAAGAGTGCAGACAGTATTCAAAAAGATGCTGCAGGGACTCTCGGAGTTAAGTTACAGGGAGAGGTTCGGCCGAGTGGCATTTTATGGAGGGCAGAAATGTAGCTGTTTCCGAGCGATGTTTTCTCACATAGAAGCTGCTCTGTGTATTGAACAGCCTGACAAAGGAAATGGGAGCAACAGAGTCGTTTACAATATTTGAAGTACACATGGACAGTTTGTCGAATCAGATCCAATCACGAACAACGCTATCAGATGGCCATGTCGGTCGGCATGGAGATATTGGGCCGAAGGACCCGTTTCTGTGATCTATCATTCCTGGACTCTGCTTATCGCTGCTGCATCCGTGAAGGTGAAGAGATTAATGTGAGCATGCGCTCCGGTTAAACGCTTTGTGCTGCGGTCACGTGATCAAACAAACAAAGTATCTTTTTACTTCCACTGATAATGTCCAGCAGAGATGAACGATGGATTTTACCTCAATCGAACAAATGACTGCTGTATTTCTACAAAAAATGCTTTTGATTTTCTTTATTCTTATTTTTGGTCTTTTTTGTCTCACTGCAGTTAACCTTGTGGCGATCATCATTCTCAGCCGAGGAAACTGTGGTCTCTCCAAATGCTTCACGCGGTACCTGGTGACGATGGCTGCGGCGGATCTAATGGTGGTGATTATCGAGGTCCTGTTCTACCAGATGGGTCGAGCATACAGACTATACAGAGTCTTGGACAACGCTCCGTTCTGCCTTGTCCACTACGTCCTGTGTCACGTGGCCGTTGAATGTTCGGTGTGGTTTACTGTCGCTTTCACTTTCGATCGCTTTGTGGCCATTTGCTCCGCTAATTTTAAAACAAAATACTGCATCCTAAAAATTGCGGGTATAGTGATTGGCGCAATATCGATCGGTTTCTGTTTAAAAAACATACCATTTTATTTCGTATACATGGAATGGTCAGCGTTGTTGGTGAGGGGTGACTGGGTCTGTTTCGATAGGTCCGTACTTCTTTACTCGGGATCGTTTGAGTGGTTTTATTGGGTGGACCGTCTGTTGAATCCGCTGCTTCCTTTCTTCCTCATTTTGACCCTCAATGCTCTGACCGTCAGACAGATACTGGCGGCGAGCAGAGTCCGCAGGGGGCTGAAGGGACGGGGAAAATGCGGGAAACAGCGAGATCCGGAGATGGAGAGTCGGAGACAATCCATCATTCTGCTCTTCAGCCTGTCGGCGAGTTTCCTTCTCTGTTGGGCGACAACCACTCTGGTCTTCATTCTCATGCGATGCCTCTACACAGACCTGGAAATGTCTATTCGGCTTTTTGAGGCACAGATTTGGGGTTCTGCGATCCAGAATTTCAGCAGCTGCACAAATACATTTATCTACGGAGTAACCCAGACCAAATTTAGAGAACAACTGAAAGCTCTTCTGCTCTCGCCGGCTACTTTAGTTTTGAAATATTTTAGGTCTGTACCACTCAGATCATAGCATCAAATAATTTACAAATTTCGAAATAAAATACCTGCTCTGCAAGTATATTAGTGAATTGAACTGCCTGAAAAAGTTACTGTTCCCAGCAGTTATACCTTTATTTCAGAAGAAAAAAATATTTTTCTATTGTAGATTGGATTGCTTGGTAATTTCCGTTCTGTAAAATGTATTTTACCTTGCATGTTATATCACCCTGATATCCGGCATTGAAAACACACAGATCCACTGACGAAGTGTTCATTTTCTAAACCATCCTAGTGACCTGCCCATGTCTGCCAATCCCGACGTCCATTCTCTTTCCTTCTTGTTCGGAGTTTTCCCTTTATTTAAACTTCCGGTTTGTCTCCTATACCAGTATGTTGCTGGGAGAATAATTGCCCTTTCTCTGTCCGGCTGAAGCTTTCCAGTTTCAGCAAACATCGAATCCTACAGTCCGGATGAGATGTAGTTCTTCATCGGCCCAACTTGTCTCTAATCTGACAACATATCGGGACACATTTCCTATTGGCCTGAGAGTATTTTCATACAGTAAATATAAGTTAACCTTGTTATAGCAGGTTTGCAGCACGGCCGTTTACAGTAATGATAGATAGATAGATAGATAGATAGATAGATAGATAGATAGATAGATAGATAGATAGATAGATAGATAGATAGATAGATAGATAGATAGATAGATAGATACTTTATTCATCCCCATGGGGAAATTCAACTTTTTTTCCAATGTCCCATACACTTGTTGTAGCAAAACTAATTACATACAATACTTAACTCAGTAAAAAATATGATATGCATCTAAATCACTATCTCAAAAAGCATTAATAATAGCTTTTAAAAAGTTCTTAAGTCCTGGCGGTAGAATTGTAAAGCCAAATGGCATTGGGGAGTATTGACCTCTTCATCCTGTCTGAGGAGCATTGCATCGATAGTAACCTGTCGCTGAAACTGCTTCTCTGTCTCTGGATGGTGCTATGTAGAGGATGTTCAGAGTTATCCATAATTGACCGTAGCCTACTCAGCGCCCTTCGCTCAGCTACCGATGTTAAACTCTCCAGTACTTTGCCCACGACAGAGCCCGCCTTCCTTACCAGCTTATTAAGACGTGAGGCGTCCCTCTTCTTAATGCTTCCTCCCCAACATGCCACCACAAAGAAGAGGGCGCTCTCCAGAACTGACCTATAGAACATCTATAGGCGCCCCTGTGCTGCTGACCACCGTGTCAGACCTACAGTCTCCCAACCGCACATATGTCGAACATGAGGAAAACAAGAAACAAGTTAAAAGAATTTACGTTTTATACTTTCAATAATGTTAAAATGTATAACTTCAGAATTCACAAGAGTGGGCTCCATCATCTCCACCCCTCTGACTCTCAACACATGAGCCCCTTAGGACTGTGTACTAAGCCCCCTCCTTTACTCCCGGTATACCCATGACTGTTTCGCTACCCACAGATCTAATCAGCTAATTAAATTTCCGAGGACACTAAATTGATTGGACTTTAACAATAACAAGGTGGCCTACAGGGAAGAAGTCATCTCTCTGACAGAGTGGTTGCAAGGAAACTAGCTCACCCTCAATGTTGCAAAAGCAAAGAAGCTGGTTGAGGATTACAGGAGAAATGGAGGCGGGATAATCCCTGTTGACATTATTGGATTTGGGGTTGAGTGGTCTGTGCACACCAGGTGTGTTGTGAAAAAGGCACAACGGCGCTTATTTTAGCTCCGATGGTTGAGGCAATTTCGTATGGGCTCCTAAATCCTAAGAAATTTCTAAAGGGGCAAAATTGAAAGCATCCTGACTGGCTGCGTCACTAACTGGTATGCGAACTGTACCTCCCTTACTCGCAGGAACCTGCAGAGAGTGGTGCGGACAGCCCGGCACATCTGTAGTTGTGAACTTTCCATGATTCAGGACATTTACAAAGAGGTGTAAAAAAGCGTCCAAAGGATCACTGGGGACCAGAGGCACCCCAATCACAAACTGTTCCGGCTGCTACCATCCGGCAGCATAAAAGCCCGGTCCAACAGGCTCCGGAACAGCTTCTTCCACCAGGCCATCAGACTGATTAACTCACGATGATTTGATTGTATTTCTATGTTATATTGACTGTTCTATTTATTATAAATTACTATGATTTCACATTGCACATTTAGACGGAGACGTAAGTATTTTACTCCTGATATATGTAAAGGATGTTGTAAATAAAGTCAAATCAATTCAATTCCTCCCTTGACTGACAGCAGCTGTTCTGCCGGTTTCTGAACTATCCACCCGGTTTATGCATTCCGAGGTTTCATTGTCTTTTTCCGCGTTGTAATTGTATTGAACTGTGACCCTGCTTGACGTGTCTTGTGTTGCAAGCAGCTGGATTGAAAACAATCACTGCGGATTGATAACGTTGTGTCTGTAGGCACTGGAGTTTAGCAGTAAGAAGGGAGATCTCGTGGCAAACTATCGGACATTGAAAGCTCTCGATGCAGAGGATTTTGAAAGGGCGTTTCCTACAGTGGGTGAGTCTAGGACCAGAGATCATCGCCTCAGAATTGAAGGACATCCAATTAGAACACAGATGGGGAAAAATTTATTTAGCCAGAGGGCAGTGAATCTGTAGAATTCTTTGGTTGTGTAGTTTAAGATATTACTTATATTTAAGGAGGAGTTTGCTAGATTAGAGACATGAGGAGAAGGCAGGGAAACAGTGTTTAAAGGGATAATAAATGAGTCATAATGGAGTGTCGGAGCGGGTCCGATTGATAGAATGGCCTAATTCTGCTCCTATGGCCTTTGGTCTTATGGAATTTATTCTGATTCAACGACACATTGCATCAGTTTCTCAAGTCTTCAACCCTTGTTTTAAGAGTTTGAACTGTAAATCCAAAATGACAAAAGTCAGGTGACCTTCGATCTGATGTTTCTGCTAGACTGAATATATACTGAACCACTCTCCAATTTCTTCACCGATTTTTCGTTAACACTTTAATTCGATATTCCTGTGTGCTTCTCTGTAACGTGAAATTCTTCATGCATTCTCCAAAGCTCGATGCCAACCTCTGAACCAATCACATTTACTTCGTTCAAGTGCGTCATGCCCCACGCAACATCAGGCTGTTGTCGAAAGAGCGCGATACGTCTGGAAATCCAGACGTCTGTCCTTGTCCCAGGAGACATTGAATGCCGTTATATTAAAATAAGCATGTGCAGTACAAATTATCCAACAAATAATATTCAATTATTTATTCTTTAATTCTATCTACTCAGAATTTACTCAAAATAAATCTTACCTGTTGATTCAGAATGATCGAATAATTTCATTCAAAAACACTTTATGTAAAACGTTCCAAACAGTGGAACCACTTTATGTATTGATCGACTCCCCACCGTTGAAATTGCCCCTTTGTCTTATTCGGGATTTATGGAAACATACTGTGCAACCCGGAATTGGTAAATCACTTTTGAAACGTTGTTATGAAAAGTTGTTTCCAGAAACATCAGAATTTCCCGGAAATTCCTGCACATGTTCTGCCGCTTTGTTTCCCAAGGAAAGGTTGCAGAAAGGGTGGGTTTAATGACTTAAAATTCAGGCTAATTATTTTCCGTATTTGGTTCCTAATGTGAGAACTCTGCCTGACAAAGTCGTGGCTCATTTTGTATTGCTTAAGAAACTAATTTTGAAATGCTGAAGCTTCTGGAAGATTCTAGGTCTCTTCCTGCGCCTCTTCTAATCTACATGCGTGATCACCGGTAAAATGAGCCTGGCACAATCGCCTATGGCCATGCGTTATCAGCCAGTTGGGTTAAATGTCGTTACGCGATGAAAACTCATTTAATATTATACAATTTGAACAAAAGATCGTTCAGTCGTGAAGCAGACCCGCACCAACTCTCTGAGTTTATCCGTAGGGGTAGTATTTCAAATTACCGAGTGTCAGAGTGATGCCAATAAATGAAAACTCATTTCATTGGAGTGTTTTCCGAGATTAAAACTGACAGAACAAAAACCCTGAAGAATGTCGAAGAATAATTACTGGCAATGGAGATCTGACATATCCGGCATTGAAGACAGACGAAACATATTAAACCCAGATTTTCCGGAGTTGTTCGTTCCCCTGCAGTTGCATTTCCGGTTCCTCGCTCTCCAATGCCATTGTTTAATCCCTTCATACATTTCTCCTATCACGTGGAGCAGGATCGCTGACACAGTCAAACAATCACAAATATCAGTTGTAAGTGAACCGAATCAATTGCTTGTCTGTATCAGTCGGCAGTGAAAGTGATCACGTTGCTGTTGGCCTGGAACAGGCCGGACCGTGGGTTTACCGACCTGAACGTCCCGTGTGAACCAAATTAAATGCACAACCGCATGTCGCTATGGAGCCACCTTTTCAGGCAAAGTGGGAGGAGGGATTTTATTCTATTCAAATTGAATTCAAATTTTCTGCAACTTTGAGAGATTCTGAGCACAATCCCAATGCTCCATGCTAATTGCAAGACCGAAAAACAGAGCTGATCACGGTTCCCTCCATCTCATAAACTATCTGCTCCACATCTGTGGAATCTCTACGTGTGTGTGTGTGTGTGTGTGTGTGTGTGTGTGTGTGTGTGTGTGTGTGTGTGTGTGTGTGTGTGTGTGTGTGTGTGTGTGTGTGTGTGTGTGTGTGTGTGTGTGTGTGTGCATATGTTGATGCGTAGAAATAACTCATATATTTCATAATGTATATGCAAAAAACTATTTACTAATTGTGCTGAGGACAAAGCCGCTCTTGAATCCGCCTGAGGAACAGTTTGATGCTGAAACACTGTGGCGTTCAGTTATATGTAGGAATATAATGGGCTGATAAGGCTGACATTCACTGTCCCGTGGGTTACAAGCACAACCATCAACACATTTGTCTCTGATGTGAATGCCGGCATGATTTAACTAAATACTTTCTGTCTTTTATAATTTCCATTCCGAGAAAAGGGAAGAAAGGGATACAGAGCAGGAGAAGGCAATGGATGGGACAGGAGGCCTCCTGTATCCCTTTTGCCAATCACCTCCCAGCTCTCAGCTTCACCCCACCCCTTCCGGTCTTCTCCTATTATTTCGCATTTCCCCCTCCCCTCCTACTTTCAAATCACTTATTATCTTTCCTTTCAGTTAGACCTGACGATGTGTCTCGGCCCGAAACATTGAATGTGCTTCTTCCTATTGATGCTGCCTGGCCTGCTGCGTTCCACCAGCATTTTGTGTGTGTTGCTTGAATTTCCAGCATCTGCAGATTTCCTCGTGTTGCGATATGAATAAGACCTCAGGAGGCGAACGGAACGCAATTTCATTCACGCTTGTGCTTGAGACTGACTGACCTTCCTTTGGAGGAGCAGGTAAGTGGATTCAAGTAGGATGGAAAATAGTAAGAGTAAAGATGAATAGGAATGCGGGGGAGAGAGTTCGCTGTAAAGATAAAGACGAAAACCAGGTAAGTAGATTGAAGGAAGATGGTGAGAAATGATAGTAAAGCTGATGAGAGAAATGCGGGGAGAGTTTTCTCTGTAAAGGTAAAGAATAAAACGAGAAAGAAGCCCCAGAAGGTTGAACGAGTAAAGGAATCCCTTGGAGATCCGCTGGTTCCGCCAACTTCCTCTGCTGATGGAGTCTGGTTGGAAAATGGATATAGTAAATATGTGATTCATTTTACAAGTAGCGTGTGTGGTTGGATACAAGGGGGGTGGCACTAGAGGGGCCTACTGAGATAAAGAAAATTAAATATTTTAATAAAGAAACTGGTAGCGGAGACGGAGACCCTACGTGGGATTATGATTATATAATAACGTGTTTTAATTCATGCCCTTTACTTTGTTTATTTGTGCGTGGCTCATCGGAGGATGCTATCCTTTCTTTCATAAGAAGTTGTGTGTTCTGCTTCTTTATTTCTACAGTTCTTTCATGCTTATCCCCTCCCCCCTTTATCTTTCCTGCCAAGCCACACCAACCTCCGAAAACAAATAGACTGACTGTCCAAACCAGGTCCAAACAAAAGAAAGGTGAGGAATTTCAAAGTCTCTATCCTCACCTAGACAGACTATGCACAGTCCGGAATCAGGTCTGGACAAAGTTTTCATGTCAGCAGAAGCTGTAACACAGAATCAAACACCCCGACCCTGCTTGATAACGCTCAGGCAACCGAAGCAGAGGGTCAGGAGGGAGACAAACAGCAAGACAAAGATCTATGCAAGGAAAGATGAGCCCATTTTTAGGGTCGTTTCTGAAGTGGTCGAGGGGTCTCAAAAAAGAGGACGCGACTATAATTTGCGTATTGCAACAGGAAACGGGAAGAAATAAAAAGAAGCGAATTCAGAACTCGATCCTGTTACATAATATCCAAAAAAAATTTCGATTGGCACCACCGCCGTAACTGGGTTATAGATCCCGTCTGAAGTTCGGGCTATGGGACAAATTTGTGAAATTTATCTTTGTCTGGAAATTTTAAGGTATTCTTTCTTTAACGGAACACATCTATTATTGTCCAAAGGACAAAGTGACGGAAGGGTTTTTGAGTGAATATCAGAATGAGCGATTTAAACTGCCAAAACCTAACCCCTCATGTCACCACAGCCATCAAACCCCCTGCAACTCCTGAACTACTCGGACCCGCGCTTCAGACTTTACAGGAGTTAAACCGCACACAGTGTGTAACTCTGCCTAATACTAACGCTACTCGACAACTTCATTCCGCTCAGGCTGGGTGTATAATATTTCCTTCTTCATCGTTGAAACACAGTTTGACCTGTTTGCTCCGCCCGCTTTGCCTGAGTATGTTGTACACGTGTTGCTTTCGCAGACACCTCCCTCTCGGTGGGCGATGAACAAAAATCTCGAAGGATTTTTCCATTCCGCCACAACACACGAAGACCGATGCTATTCTATCCTCTATACGGAAATATGATTTGCCACTGGAGACAATGTAAAGCATGAAACCTGTCATAAAACACTTTTCGTCCAGGGAGAGCTTGTACCAACCTGTAGTCCTTGTAATTCTCTTATTTTACCAGTTCCGAAACCAGGTCGTGATAATGAGTGACTTTTTTTTGCAATATATAAGGGCGATTTGCAAGATAGCACGTCAAGGGTTTACTGATGGCAATTTAACAGAACGACAAGGCGCCGCTGACAACCCAGTGCATAGTGCTCTGCACAATTACCTGCAGTTGTAAGAGGCATGTCTGGGTGTCTAACATCTGTCGCCCACACTACAATTAAAAAACATAGAACATAGAAACCTACAGCCCATTACAGGCCCTTCGACCCACAATGTTGTGCCCATCATGAAACCCACTCTAGAAACTGTCTTGGATTTCCCTGGTGCATAGACCTCTACTTCTCAAAGTTCCATGTACCTGTCTAAGAGGCTGTTAAAGACCCTATTGTATTCGCTTCCATCACCGCCGCCGGCAGTGTTTTCCACGCACCCAACACTCTCTGTGTGAAAACTGAACTCTGACATTCCCTCGGTACCTATTTCCAAGCACCTTAAAAGTATACCCCGCGTGTTAGCCATTTTGTCCCGGGGGAAAAAGCCACGGGTTATCCACAAGATCAATGCCGCTCATCACCTTATACATATAATTATGGTAGAAACGTCCGCTCCTATTAAATGGGATCTCCCTGATGAAGTGTGTCGGCCCGGAACATTGACTGTTTACTCTTTTGCATAGATTCTGCCCGGCTTGCTGAGCTCCTTAGGATTGTGTGGGTATTACTTTGATTTACAGCTTCTGCAGATGTTCTCCAGTTTGCGATTAGACTTGGACAACAGTCAACAACGTAGGACCCTGCTCTGCCTACACGAGGCAAAATTAACCCGAGGTCATTAACAACTCCGGAATGCGATGCTCTTGTCATTTAAACTTGTTGCAGTCTTTAAGCCACTCAATCTGATTGGGAGTTAAATTGGACAAGACTAGAATGACGTCGCTTGGGATTCAGGCTGCTTTTGTGTTCACAGTGGCCGGAGATGGGACACAATCCTTAAGTACCACTGGAAACATTATTTACGATAAAGCGTTGAGTTGGTAATAACTGGCGCGAGGTGCATAAATCTATTCAGCGCTCGGAAAGATATCTGTCGTGTCGACTCTTGCTTCCGTCAACCCCGGGTGAGGAGAATCACCGGTGTTGTGTAACGCTGATCGGTGGCAGGACAGACAACAGTGAGACGGAACTGGAAATGCAACAGAGTGACTAATGTTCCGTCAGAAAGCGGTTCAACATCATTTTAAGTAATTTTAATTCGGATTTCCAGTATCATTCTTTTATTTTTCATACATCGATAAAACTTCCAGGTAGAGCTCAGTTATTAAAAAATAAACAAAAAACTTTTTCCTGTTGCTCTTGAAGTTCATTAAATTTCAGCGTACTTTGATGATCAATATAAATATATGTTCCTGCAATGAGATTTGCTTTGCTCAGTACGCGACCGGACGGAAGTTGTGGTCAGAGAGAAAAAGAGAACAGAGGGTAAAAGAGGGAAAGAAACAGACTGTGACGGAGCATCGGGGTGTGAACAGAGATGAAGCCGGAGATATGCGGGGACAACGAGGGAGCAGGTCGGAGATGGAGATGGAGTTGGAAAAGAAGGAAAATAACGCACACACGCTCTGTTCCAGCTCGATCATGTCTCCCTCACGGTGAAAATCATTACTCTGCAATGAGATTAAATTTTGTTCAGAACGGGACCGGACGCAGTCCGGAGATGGAAAAGGAGTTGGAAATGGAAAGAAACACACACACACACACACACTCACACACTCACACACTCACTCACACACACACACACACACACACACACACACACACACACACACACACACACACACACACACACACTCACACACTCACACACACACACACACACACTCACACACTCACACACTCACACACTCACTCACACACACACACACTCACACACACACACACTCACTCACACACACACACACACACACACACACTCACACACACACACACACACACACACACACACACACACACACACACACACACACACACACACACACACACACACACACACACACACACCTCCGCTATGTTTCAGTCTCATAACGTTCCCCTCACCGGCGTGGGGGAAGGAGTGAGCGAGGACAACGTGAGAGATATTGGGAGTAAAACACCGTGAGCGTCACTGAAATGGATGAATCAGAAACAACGGAGAGAATGGAGAAAAGGGAGAGGATTCTTCCTAACTGGACCAACCCTGAGTAAAACGCTGTCAGATGCGATGGAGATTATTAAAATAAAACGGGCGGGACCTGACTATAGACCCTCCATCGGGGTGAATTACAGCTGAGGTGACCGCTACATATTACATATTTGATGAAGGACACATTTCACCCGTCCGGGGTAAACAGCGAGTTAAATATATCATCACAAAACGCATGCGTATTTCATAGCGCTCAGTTGTTACCCGTGGTTCTACATATCGGCAACTGGATAGATTATGGAGGAAACATGGTGTTTGACTGAAATCTTCGGCAGAAAGCAACAAGTCGCTCTATGATTTAAGGAATTTGTTTAACAGTTTTAGCGGGTATTTCACCGCGTTCTTCAGCTCCTCTCTGAACTTGCTCTGAGTCACGGCGTAAATACATGTGTTGGTGCAGGAGCTGAGGATCTGCAGCATCGTCGCCGTGCCATCTAAGATATAAATCGGATCCGCGTCCGAGTAACGAGGGATATTTGGAATCAGAACGTAAATATCAAAAACCAGCAGTGTTAACCACAGAAATATAAAACTACCGGTTATACTGAATAGTAAAACGACCGATTTCCTTCGGTTCTCCATCTCCGGGTCCTTGTCATTCTTTCCGTTACTGCGGCCCCGGATCCCCACCCTGACTTTATTAGAGGAAAAAATCCGTCTGACTGTCAGAGCATTGAACAATAAAATCAGAACAAACGGGAGACAAGGCATGAAAATGCGATGTATCATCTGAAGTGCGACCCACGTGGGGGACGTAGAGAAGTTCTCTTTGGTCAAACAGCCATAGAAAACTCCATTAATTAGCATCTTAGGCTCCAATGTAAAGTAGAAAGGGACACTTTCTAAACAGCCCAGAACACTCACTGTCCCGATAACCACAGCCGCCGTTCTTTCCGGACAATATTTTGTTTTCAGCTTTTCGGAACAAATGGCCACAAATCTGTCACAGGTGAACGCGACTGTCAGCCAGACAGAGACCCCGGTGCTTCCTATGAGCAGGCAACGAACAACCCTGCAAACGGGAGTCCAATAGACGAAGGAAAACGTAAAGTATATGTAAACAGTCCACTTCAGCAGAGGGTCAGAGATAACGACCAGGAGATCGGCCGCTGCCATTCCCAGCAGGTAGCGAGTGATGCATTTGGAGAGGCCGCACTTTCCCCGGGACAGAATAACAATCGCCACCAGGTTAACTGCAAAAGAGAGGGAAAGGAGCAGAGAAATTACTGACCTGTCAGGGCAATAGAGCAAAATTATTATTATTAGACTTCTTCTTGTCTTTTTTCTCTGCTTCAAATGGTGGAAACTGGATCCAGAACATATGAACCCGCTGGCAGTGTGTAATATCGGCGTGACAGAGAACTCTCCGCGAGTTTTGTAAATGGGTTCAATCTGGGTGAATTCCCAAACCGACCAGATGACAGCTGGTTAAACGCTTCCTGACCGCAGTAAGGAATGGGTATGATACACCAACGTTACTGGTCTGAGCCGCACAGGAATGAAATGAAATCCACATCGGCGGTTCCCTCTGCTCATATTTCTAACGTAAATGAGCCATTCGCGTTGTTCCATCACCCAGTCAGGCAATTCACAGTCGATTCATACGGACAGAACAGAAGGTCGGCTGGCTCCCACGGATGGAGTGTAGCCCGGTGTCCTCCTGTGCAGACATTTCCATTCACAATTATTACATGATACCGAGTCAGCGGAGAGGATTTCAGTCAAAGTCAGCATCTCGGCTCCAATATGGAGCGCTGTCTGCTATGAAAGCAATGGGATTAATATTGTCAGCGCCTTCCGCCCATGACTGAAATGCGGGGACTGGACAGGTGGCTGTGGAAACAAGTAGCGAGAGAAACACTTCAGAATATCGGAATTAACTCACAGTTTCTGCCGTTTGCAGATGTAACAGCGGCTTACCGGGAATTCCAACGGCTGAAATAACAGGATAGTAAATGTTTTCAATCCGCCAGATTACTGGATATCCCATTTGAGTGACGCAGTGAACGCTATTGCTCTGAATTCCACAGCTCGGCAAGACACTCTGGGCTGACGTACTACAACAAGCTCTGATTTATACAGGGGATCGATCTCCAGTGACAAGGTCCCACCTCTGCCCGTTGTTATTGAACAAACAAATTACATCACCGGCCGTGTCTCAGGTGAAAATGCTGTGGGCATGTAACACGAACACGTCAGCATCACGGCATTACCTCAGTCAGATCCTTCTGTGTAATTCGACCAGATTGTGCAATGAGACCAGTAAGTGAGCAATGAGCGGCTTCATTTACAACATTCCACAGTTGTATTGGCAGCGGTCACGACTGTTCTCATTTTCCAACCTGAAACTTTCAACGTGATTCTCTTTCCACAAGCATTCCGGAATCTAGGTTTCCAGCATTTGTTTGCACTTTTCACTGTCACGCCTGCTGTTTCATCTACAAATAGCTCCGGTTTCAACTCAGTGTGCTCTGGATCCAGGGACACATGAAAACACCTCTCAGTCTACTCCTGCAGACTTCAGTTTAATATCTTTCACTTTTTCTTATTTCAGGGGTTCTACTTTGGCCGCTCAGACACCAAACCCATCCCACCCCGTCCGACGATATGTCACCAAATACAAAACATACTTGTTGTGTACACAGACACTCTGTCCAGTTCTCCTTCAGCCCTGGATGACATCGATGTTTATGTCATTTTGATCACATTACCCAGCATAATATTCAATTTCGACACCCTCGATAAGTTCAAAACTGTCCACGGCTCCCTCCATCTCTTAAACTATCTTCTCCACATTATTCGTGCTGTGGATTTTGAAACGGTGGAGTGAAGGACAAAGCCACTGTTGAATCCGCCTGATGAACAGTTAGATGCTGAAATACTGTGATGTTCAGTTAGCTGTAGGAATATAATGGGCTGATAAGGCTGCCATTCACTGTCCTGTGGGTTACAAACCCACCATCAACAGGTTTCTCCATGGTGCAAGGGCCGGCATGGTTTAATAAAATATTTTCTGCCCTGTATAGATTCCATTCCGATTTGATCTCATGGTTTAACATAAAAATGCCATCTTTGGCATATCATTTGGAGTGCCTTTCGCAGGACCGTCAAATCAGGCCACGTCATCAAATAAGGCCATATTTAAAAAGGATTATCAGCACACACACACACACACACACACACACGGAGACTGTGGGTTTCATTCTGTATTTGTCAGACTCTGCTACAGTGTGAGAGTGTGGGTTTCATTCTGTATCTGTCAGTATCTGTTACAATGCGAGAGTGTGGATTTCATTCTGTATCTGACAGTCTCTGTTACAGTGTGAGAGTGTGGGTTTCATTCTGTATCTGTCAGTCTCTGTTACAGTGTGAGAGTGTGGGTTTCATTCTGCATCTCTCAGTCTCTGTTACAGTGTGAGCGTGTGGGTTTCATTCTGTATCTGTTAGTCTCTGCTACAGTGTGAGTGTGTGGGTTTCATTCAGTATCTGTCAGTGTCTGTTACAGTGTGAGAGTGTGGGGTTCATTCTGTATCTGCCAGTCTCTGTTACAGTGTGAGAGTGTGGGTTTCATTCTGTATCTGTCAGTCTCTGTTACAGTGTGAGAGTGTGGGTTTCATTCTGTATCTGTCAGTCTCTGTTTCAGTGTGAGAGTGTGGGTTTCATTCTGCATCTGTCAGGCTCTGTTACAGTGTGAGCGTGTGGGTTTCATTCTGTATCTGTTAGTCTCTGCTACAGTGTGAGTGTGTGGGTTTCATTCAGTATCTGTCAGTGTCTGTTACAGTGTGAGAGTGTGGGTTTCATTCTGTATCTGTCAGTCTCGGCTCGAGCGTTAAGTGTGTCCTCTCAGTCCTGTACCCGGAAGCCACTGATTCAGCGGGTGCGTGTGTATTTACTTCTCCTACTTTAAAGTAGTACTTCTTAAAATTGTTACTGTCTTCCCTGAGCTATTTTTGCAACCATTCTGTCCTACAGTTGTTTCATGTTATAATTGTGAGATAGAGAGATCACTGATGAATAATGGCGGTTGTATTGAGTAGTACATTCCGGATAATAGAGTCATTGGGCAAACAGACCATTCAGCCCGGCATCACTCCGCATGCTATTCGTTACTCAGCCACATAGAGCGAACCGAACAGCACATGATCTGTAATTTTCTATGGTTTGGCAGCGCAACCACTTCAATGTTGATTGAAAATGAATGCTTTATTTTAAATATTTAAGTTTGTCAGTAAATTCATGAATTTATAGAAATAAAACCCACAGACGCAGCATGTTTCATGTTCCAGCAGCAGTTATATGAATCGATTTCCCTCAAAAATTCAAAATTGCTACATTCATCGATTATCTCTGCTCTCTTAATGTTGCCGATTCTTTTATCTGTTATTTAATGTGCAGAACTGTGTGAGATTATTCGAATGGTGTCGCACTCATAAATAATGTAATAATCATTTTGAATTTCTAATGTCAGCTTCTGACTGGTCTGGATCACGCCGCGCATGTTTTGTTGACAAAGTAGTAACAGCCTTGTTCTGTGCAGCACTGAGAGAATTTGTGAGTATGGTGTGAGGGAAGGTCAGGTTCCACATTTGGAATAATCCAATGTTCCAAAATGATTCATGCAGCTGAATGATGAACTACTGAGAAACTGTCGTCACCGCTCAGGCCAAAAAATACACCCCACCTCGACCCATTATTTGCCACAGATATAAAACATACCCGCTGTGTTCAGAGACACCCTGTCCAGTTCCCCATCAGCTCTGGACGACATAAATGTTTACTTCATTTTGATCAGCCTCTCTGCATAATAATTATTTTCGATAACTTGGATTCCAGAGCTGTCTACAGTTCCCTCCAACTCTTAAAATATCTTCTCCATATCTGCAGTATCTGTGTGTGCATGTGTGTGCGTGGTTATGTTTATTTGTGTATGTCTGTGTGTTCATCTGTTTGTTCGTGTGTGCATGTGTGTGTGTGAGAGTGTATATGTATATGCGGTTGTGTGTACTGAAATACCTGTTATACAGTGTATCTTATAAAGTACATGAATACAATTTCCTATTCGTGCTGTGGATGTTGAAACGGTAAGGTGACGGTCAAGCCGCTGTTGAATCCACCTGACCAACAGTAAGATGCTGAAATATTGTGGTGTTCAGTTAGATATAGGAATATAATGGGCTGATAAGGCTGTCATTCACTGTCCTATGGGTTACGGGCTCAACCACCAACACGTTTGACTCTGGTGTAAATATTGGCATGATATTTTCTGTCATTTATCGATGAACTCCGTAAACAGATGTCTTCATCTCTTGCTTTAACATAAAATACCTGTTAGAAATAAATGCAGTGCCCTGTTAGAAATAAATGCAGGATCGCCAAATAAGGTCACACATCAAGTAAATTCAATTTAGAAACCATAGTAAACACACACACACACACACACACACACACACACACACACACACACACACACACACACACACACACACACACACACACACACACACACACACACACACACACACACACACACACACACACACAATCACCTTACCGTTTCAAAATCCACAGCACGAGTAGCAAATTTTATACATATAAATTCCAAGAGGTACACTCAAACACACACACACACAATCACTTTCTCTATCTCTCTCGCTCACATGCACTTCCTCCATCTCTCTATCACGCTAACTCTCTCTCATTCTCCCCCTCTCTTTCACTCTCTTCTCTCGATCTCTTGCAGCAAATGTATTAAATTCTTTGCTGATGTCCCTGTTCATGTCTTTCTCTTTCGTCACTGAACACGTTAAACAACATATTTTACGGCAGAGTCTGCAGATAGATTAGGGGACAGAAAAAAAGAGAAACGACTTGTTGCAGAAAGCGAAAATCAAAGGAGCATGAAAGAAAAATGAACAGTAAATGGAGAACAGAGGGTAGTAGCTCAGTCTGCCGGAGAGCAGAGGGTTCAGGATGCAGTACGTTGTAAGCCGAAAATGAAGATGTTGAGTTATAATTCACATAAAATAGAGATTATAGAGAACGACGGCGTCAGAGACAATCAACAAACGGGAGAGATTCAGTCGGATAATATAAGAATGTAAATTTAATTTTGTACCTACTTGTCGCAAGTATAGTGTGAAGAGGAGTGGTTCATTTTTATCCACAAGTCTCGGGTGCAATATGAGAGTGGGGGGTTCATTTTGTAGAAATCATTCCCTGGTACAGACTGAGAGTGTGGGTTTCTGTAGGTGTCACTCTCGGGTTCAGTGTGAGAGTGCGGGGTTCATTCTGTATCTGTCAGTCTCTGTTACAGTGTGAGAGTGTGGGTTTCATTCTGTATCTGTCAGTCTCTGTTACAGTGTGAGAGTGCGGGGTTCATTCTGTATCTGTCAGTCTCTGTTACAATGTGAGAGTGTGGGTTTCATTCTGTATCTGTCAGTCTCTGCTCGAGCGTTAAGTGTGTCCTCTCAGTCCTGTACCCGGAATCCACTGATTCAGCGGGTGCGTGTGTACTTACTTCTCCTACTTTAAAGTAGTACTTCTTAAAATAGTTACTGTCTTTCCTGAGCTATTTTTGCAATAATTCTGTCCTACAGTTGTTTCATGTTATAATTGTGAGATAGAGAGATCACTGATTAATAATGGCGGTTGTATTGAGTAGTACATTCCGGATAATAGAGTCATTGGGCAAACAGACCATTCAGCCCGGCATCACTCCGCATGCTATTCGTTACTCAGCCACATAGAGCGAACAGAACAGCACCTGATCTGTAATTTTCTATGGTTTGGCAGCGCAACCACTTCAATATTGATTGAAAATGAATGCTTTATTTTAAATATTTAAGTTTGTCCGTAAATTCATGAATTTATAGAAATAAAACCCACAGAGGCAGCATGTTTCATGTTCCAGCAGCAGTTACATGAATCGATTTCCCTCAAAAATTCAAAATTGCTACATTCATCGATTATCTCTGCTCTCTTAAGGTTGCCGATTCTTTTATCTGTTCTTTAATGTGCAGAACTGTGTGAGATTATTCGAATGGTGTCGCACTCATAAATAATGTAATAATCATTTTGAATTTCTAATGTCAGCTTCTGACTGGTCTGGATCACGCCGCGCATGTTTTGTTGACAAAGTAGTAACAGCCTTGTTCTGTGCAGCACTGAGAGAATTTGTGAGTATGGTGTGAGGGAAGGTCAGGTTCCACATTTGGAATAATCCAATGTTCCAAAATGATTCATGCAGCTGAATGATGAACTACTGAGAAACTGTCGTCACCGCTCAGGCCAAAAAATACACCCCACCCCGACCCACTATTTGCCACAGATATAAAACATACCCGCTGTGTTCAGAGACACCCTGTCCAGTTCCCCATCAGCTCTGGACGACATAAATGTTTACTTCATTTTGATCAGCCTCTCTGTATAATATTTATTTTCGATAACTTGAATTCCAGAGCTGTCTATGGTTCCCTCCAACTCTGAAAATATCTTCTCCATATCTGCAGTATCTGTGTGTGCATGTGTGTGCGTGGTTATGTTTATTTGTGTGTGTCAGTGTGTTCATCTGTTTGTTCGTGTGTGCATGTGTGTGTGTGAGAGTGTATATGTATATGCGGTTGTGTGTTCTGAAATACCTGTTATACAGTGTATCTTATAAAGTACATGAATACAATTTCCTATTCGTGCTGTGGATGTTGAAACGGTAAGGTGACGGTCAAGCCGCTGTAGAATCCACCTGACCAACAGTAAGATGCTGAAATATTGTGGTGTTCAGTTAGCTATAGGAATATAATGGGCTGATAAGGCTGTCATACACTGTCCTGTGGGTTATGGGCTCAACCACCAACACGTTTGACTCTGGTGTAAATACTGGCATGATATCTTCTGTCATTTATCGATGAACTCCGTAAACCGATGTCTTCATCTCTTGCTTTAACATAAAATACCTGTGTATTTGGGATTACCTGCGCAGTGCCCTGTTAGAAATAAATGCAGGATCGACAAATAAGGTCACACATCAAGTAAATTCAATTTAGAAACCATAGTAAACACACACACACACACACACACACACACACACACACACACACACACACACACACACACACACACACACACACACACACACACACACACACACACACACACACACAATCAATCACCTTACCGTTTCAAAATCCACAGCACGAGTAGCAAATTTTATACATATAAATTCCAAGAGGTACACTCAAACACACACACACGCACACACTCACTTTCCCTATCTCTCTCGCTCACATGCACTTCCTCCATCTCTCTATCACGCTAACTCTCTCTCATTCTCCCCCTCTCTTTCACTCTCTTCTCTCGATCTCTTGCAGCAAATGTATTAAATTCTTTCCTGATGTCCCTGTTCATGTCTTTCTCTTTCGTTATTGAACACGTTAAACAACATATTTTACGGCAGAGTCTGCAGGTAGATTAAGGGACAGAAAAAAAAGAGAAACGACTTGTTGCAGAAAGCGATATTCAAAGGAGCATGAAAGAAAAATGAACAGTAAATGGAGAACAGAGGGTAGTAGCTCAGTCTGCAGGAGAGCAGAGGCTTCAGGATGCAGTACGTTGTAAGCCGAAAATGAAGATAAGGTTGAGTTATAATTCACATAAAATAGAGATTATAGAGAACGACGGCGTCAGAGACAATCAACAAACGGGAGAGATTCAGTCGGATAATATAAGAATGTATATTTAATTTTGTACCTACTTGTCGCGAGTATAGTGTGAAGAGGAGTGGTTCATTTTTATCCACAAGTCTCGGGTGCAATATGAGAGTGGGGGGTTCATTTTGTAGAAATCAGTCCCTGGTACAGACTGAGAGTGTGGGTTTCTGTCGGTGTCACTCTCTGGTTCAGTGTGAGAGTGCGGGGTTCATTCTGTATCAGCAGTCTCTGCTCGAGCGTTAAGTGTGTCCTAACTGTCCTGTACCTGTGAAACTCTGATTCATTGTGAGAGTGTGTAATTTTTTTTCTATATTTTTCTCGCTATTCCTGAAATCGAGTAAATATTCTTAAAATAGATTCTGTATTCCTGAGATATTATTAGAACAAGTCTTCTGCAGTTGGTTTATGTTAAAATTGTGAGATGGACAGTGCATTGATGAATGATGCCGGTTGTATGGAGCAGTACATCCTTCGAAATAGAGTCATATGGCAAACAGGCCGTTCGGCCCGACTTCATTGTGCACATTATTCGTTGCTCATTCACAAAGAGCCAATTGAAAAGCACCTGATCTGTAACTTCCTGTGGCTTGGCAACACAACTTCTTGGATATTGAATGGAAATAAACAAAATAATGAGATTGATTAATTTAAATGAATAACTGCATGAATTCATAATTCGATCGAATAAAACTCTCAGAAACAGCGCGTTTATGTTCCAGCAGCATTTACATGAATACATTCCGCTGAGCAATTCTATGTTGCTACCTTCACCCTGTATCTCTGCACTCTTATGTTTATGTTGTTATCCCTTCCACCATGTGCATCAGAGTATCAATTTATTCCAGCGGTCCCATTCATAAATAATATCAAATTCATTTCAATTTAACTCTGAGACTGTTCAGAAATGTGTCCTTGCATTTTTTATGGAGTGTGATGGGACAGTGAGGCAGGAGCAACACTCTGTGTCTGACCCCGGGAGAGTGTGTGACGGGACAGTGAGGCAGGAGCTACACTCTGTGTCTGACCCCGGGAGAGTGTATAATGGGACAGTAAGGCAGGAGCTACACTCTGTGTCTGACCCCGGGAGAGTGTGTAATGGGACATTGGGACAGGAGCTACACTCTGTGTCTGACCCCGGGAGAGTGTGTGATGGGACAGTGAGGCAGGAGCTACACTCTGTGTCTGACCCCGGGAGAGTGTGTAATGGGACATTGGGACAGGAGCTACACTCTGTGTCTGACCCCGGGAGAGTGTGTGATGGGACAGTGAGGCAGGAGCTACACTCTGTGTCTGACCCCGGGAGAGTGTGTGATGGGATAGTGTCGAGGTAGATTCATTCTGTGTCTGACCACGGGAGAATGTGTGATAGGACAGAGTCGAGGGAGTTTCACTGTTTTCGGATATCCGTAATATACTGTATTTAATGAAGCAGCTAATGTTGTAAAGCCGCTGGCATGCTCTCTCGATTGCTTTAATGTGCAGGACCTATGATGGAGATTCTGAGATATTGTCACCCCCAGTCCTACTGCATTTCTGATTTCTGAATAGCTTCACGTTTAAGAAATTGTCTACACTTTTATTCCTTGTATTAAAGTGCATGGCAACGCTCTTCCCTGCTCTATATTCCATCAGTCAATTACTTGCCTGTTCTCCTCTGCTGTGTTAGTCCTTCCACGGTGTCCTTGTTTCCTCAGCACAATTTCTATCGTCCAAAATCACAAAGTCACAAACTACGTCACCGATATCATTGACATATGGTGCAGAAAGGAAAGAAGGAAATGAGAAACGCGGTAGTCATAGGGGATTCCATGGTGGGGGAGACAGTCAGGAGGTTCTGTCAGCCCGATAGAGATACCCGCATGGTGTGTTGCCTCCCAGGTGCCAGGGTACGGGATGTCTCCGATCGGGTGCAGACTATTATGGACGGAGAGAGTGAAGAGCTAGAAGTCCTGGTACACGTCGGTGCCAATGACATAGGTAGAAAAACGGGAGGACTTCCTGAAGAGAGAATTCAGGGAATTGGGTAAAAACCTGTAAAGCAGGAACACTAAGGTAGTAATCTCAGGATTGTTGACTGTGCTACATGCTACGTGCTCTGAAACATGGCAGAAGGATGGTTACCATGGAGAGCTGAACGCCGAAGGATATACGGTGTAATGGAAAATTTGGTTAGTAGACAAAGAAGATGATGTGACCCTGTGTATAAGAAATAATACTAAATCATTAGAAAGGATGACATAGGATCGGAAGTTGCAGAGCCTCTAGGGGTTGAGTTAAGAAATGCCAAGGTTAAAAGAACCATAATGGCTGCTGTACACAGGCCTCCAAACAGCAGCCGGGATGTGGATTGCAAATTACAGCAGGAGATAGAAAAGGCCTGTCAGAAGGGAAATGTCATGATAATCGTTGGGGATTTTATCAAGAAAGTGGATTGGGAAAAGTAGGTCAGTACTGGACTTCAAGACAGAGAATTTGTAGAATGTCCAAGGGATTGCTTTTGAGAACAGCTTGTTGTTGAGCCCAGCAGGGGATCGAATGTGCGGATTGGTTGCAATCTGGAGGTAATAAAAGAGCTTCAGGTTAAAGAACATTTAGGAAGCAGTGATCATAATATGATCGAGTTCACTGTAAAGTTAGAGAGGGAGAAACTAAAATCAAAAGCATCGCTATTTCAGTGGAATAAAGAAAGTTACAATGGCATGAGAGGGGAACTGGACAAAGTTGACTCGAAAGAGACACAAGCAGAAAAGACAACAGGGCAGCAATGGCTGGAGTTTCAGCGACAAATGAGGGAAGTGCAAGACAGATATATTCCAAATAAGAATAAATTTACGAATGGAAGAAGGACACTCTCGTGGATGACAAGTGAATCCAGAGCCGATGTAAAAGCAAAAGAGAGGGCATAGATGGAAGTCAAAGCTAGTGGGAAGGTAGAGTATTGGGAAGCTTTTAAAAACTTTTAGAGGGAAACTAAAGGATTATTTATACTTGTGCGTTGCGGTTTCTGCGTCGCTCTGCAATTCACTGCCAAAACGCTAGTTGGCGCTGGGTTTTCTACGCCACTGTGTTGAGTTTCTTCGTGTTGAAACTCAACAGGAAGAAACTCAAACTTCAAACAATGGCGACTGAAACTGAATGAGGGTGAATTTTCTGTGCTTGTCCGACCACTGAGAGACATGGACGAGGCAATGCATTTCAAATATTTTCGGATGTCGGCTGGTGGATTTGACGATTTGGTTCATCGTCTCCAACTATTTATTTAGATAGATAGATAGATAGATACTTTATTCATCCCCATGGGGAAATTCAACCTTTTTTCCAATGACCATACACTTGTTGTAGCAAAAACTAATTACATACAATGCTTAACTCAGTAAAAATATGATATGCATCTAAATCACTATCTCAAGAAGCATTAATAATAGCTATAAAAAAAAAGTTCTTAAGTCCTGGCGGTTGAATTGTAAAGCCTAATGGCATTGGGGAGTATTGACCTCTTCATCCTGTCTGAGGAGCATTGCATCGATAGTAACCTGTCGCTGAAACTGCTTCTCTGTCTCTGGATGGTGCTATGTAGAGGATGTTCAGGGTTTTCCATAATTGACCGTAGCCTACTCAGCGCCCTTCGCTCAGCTACCGATGTTAAACTCTCCAGTACTTTGCCCACGACAGAGCCCGCCTTCCTTACCAGCTTATTAAGACGTGAGGCGTCCCTCTTCTTAATGCTTCCTCCCCAACACGCCACCACAAAGAAGAGGGCCCTCTCCACAACTGACCTATAGAACATCTTCAGCATCTCACTACAAACATTGAATGACGCCAACCTTCTAAGGAAGTACAGTCGACTCTGTGCCTTCCTGCACAAGGCATCTGTGTTGGCAGTCCAGTCTAGCTTCTCGTCTAACTGTACTCCCAGATACTTGTAGGTCTTAACCTGCTCCACACATTCTCCATTAATGATCACTGGCTCCATATGAGGCCTAGATCTCCTAAAGTCCACCACCATCTCCTTGGTCTTGGTGATATTGAGACGCAGGTAGTTTGAGTTGCACCATATCACAAAGTCCTGTATCAGTTTCCTATACTCCTCCTCCTGTCCATTCCTGACACACCCCACTATGGCCGTGTCATCAGCGAACTTCTGCACATGGCAGGACTCCGAGTTATATTGGAAGCCTGATGTGTACAGCGTGAACAGGACCGGAGAGAGTACGGTTCCCTGCGGCGCTCCAGTGCTGCTGACCACCGTGTCAGTCCTACAGTCTCCCAACCGCACATACTGATGTCTATCTGTCAAGTAGTCCACTATCCAATCCACCATGTGAGAGTCTACTCCCATCTCCGTTAGTTTGTGCCTTAAGATCATGGGCTGGATGGTGTTAAAGGCACTAGAGAAGTCAAGGAATGTAATCCTCACAGCACAACTGACCCCATCTAGGTGAGAGAGTGATTTGTGCAGCAAATACCTGATAGTATCCTCCACTCCCACCTTCTCCTTATACGCAAACTGAAGAGAATCCCGGGCGGGCCTGGTTTGTGGCCTCAGATTCTGTATTATCAGCCGCTCCATGGTCTTCATCACGTGCGACGTCAATGCAACAGGTCTGAAGTCATTCAACTCCTTTGGTTGTGGTTTCTTCGGTACCGGGACAATACAGGATGTTTTCCACTGTCTGGGTACTCTTCTCTGATCTAGGCTCATGTTGAAGATGCGCTGTAGTGGTTCTCCTAGCTCAGTCGCACAGGCCCTCAGTAATCGTGGGGAAACTCCATCCGGTCCAGCCGCCTTGCTGGTACAGATCTTCCTCAGTTGACCTTCCATCTGTGCAGCCTTAATCCTGGGCGTGGGCAAGGTCTCCTGTGAGTGGCTATTTTCCTGTGAGGGAAGTAAGCCTGGTGTGGAGTTCTGCGGTGAGGATGAGATTGTGCTGTCGAACCTATTGAAGAAGTTGTTCAGCTGGTTCGCTTTCTCCACATCTCCACTTATGTTTGCCCCCCGCTTTGCACCGTATCCGGTGATGATCTTCATCCCATCCCAAACCTCCTTCATGCTTTTTTTCTGCAGCTTTTGTTCTAGCTTCCTCCTATACTGCTCCTTTGTCCCCCTTATCTGTACTCTGAGTTCCTTCTGAACTCTTTTAAGCTCCAACCGATCACCATCAAATGATACGATCATTTCGTATCAGTGTACGCACAGTATACTCAGAGACTGGCAATCACCATTCGAGATTTAGCTTCAGGTGGAAGTCAACAGGCTGTAGCGGCCAGCTACAAACTGGCGTTAAGCACAGGGTCCTCCATAACTTCGGAGGTCCAACTTCGGAGCTTTATGGGAAGCATTGCAGCCAGAGTTCCCTCCCTGCCCTTCAGTCGCCCAATGGGATGCTACTGCAGCGTAGGAGGAAATGAGATTGCTACCAAACGGACCAATCACAGTTGTTGCGGTCTGCGTGGCCGCCACGCATATTTACATTGTTGGGGAGGTGAGCCTGAGGCTACTGCGTAGGGTATGGCGTAGGGTACGAGGCTACGCCGTACATATGGCGTCAATTTGACGCACAAGTATAAATTGGCCTTAAGAAGGTCATTAGGAAAGAAAAAATAAATTATAAATATAAGCTGCGATTAATATACAAGAAGATACAAAAAGTTTTTTAAAGTATATGCAAGGTAAATGAGAGTCGAGGGTAGACATCGGACCAATGGAATATGATGTTGGAGATAATGCAATGGGAGACACTGAGATGTCAGAAGAATTGAACACTTATTTTGCATCAGCCTTCACATTGGAAGTCAACTGCAGTATACCGGATATTCAAGAGTGTCAGGGAAGTGATGAATTTGCAGTGAAAATTACGACTGAGAAGGTGCTCGGGAAGGTTAATGGTCTGAGGGAGGATAAATCTCCGGGACCTGATGGAATGCACCCTCGGGTTCGGAAGGAAGTAGCTGGAAAGATCATGGGATTGAGTTTAAGAGCCGAGAGGTAATGCTGCAGCGATATAGTACCCTGGTGAGACCCCACTTGGAGTACTGTGCTCAGTTTTCATCGCCTCACTCCAGGAAGGACGTGCAAACCATAGAAAGGGTGTAGAGGAGATTTACAAGGTTGTTGCGACGGAGGATGAGAGGTGAACTGATAGAAGTGTACAAGATAATGAGATCATTGATCATGTAGATAGTCAGAGGCTTTCCCCCAGGACTGAATTGGCTAACACGAGAAGGCATAGTTTTAAGGAACTTGTAAGTAGGTATAGAGGAGATGTCAGGGTTAAGTTTTTTTACACAGAAAGTGCTGAGTGCGTGGAATGGGTTGCCGTCGGCGGTGGTGGAGGCGGAAATATTAGGGTCTTTTAAGAGTCTCCTGGATGGCTACATGGAGCTTAGAAAAATAGAGGGTTATGGGAAAAGCCTAGGTATTTCTAAGATAGGGACATTTTCGGCACACCTTTGTGGACCAAATAGCTTGTATAGTTCTGTAGTTTTTCTATGTTTCTATGTTTCTAATGTGTTTAGTCACATCCTCAAAAAATTCAACCAAGCTCGTAAGGCACGACCTGCTTTTCACAAAGCCATGTTGACCATTACTAATCATATTATGCCGCTCCAAATATTCATAACTCCTGCTTTTCAGGATCTTCTCCATCAACTTACCAACCACTAAAGTAAGAGTCACTGACCTATAATTTCCTAGGTTACCTCTGCTCCCTTTCTTGAATAAAGGAACAACATCCGCAAACCTCCAATCCTCCGGAACCTCTCCCATCCCCATTGATGATTCAAAGATCATCACCAGAGGCTCAGCAAACTCCTCCCTCGCCTCCCACAGTATCCTGGCGTACATCTCGTCCGGTCCCGGTGATTTATCCAACCTGATGCTTTCCAAAAGCTCCAGCTCATCCTCGTTCTTAATATCTACATGCTCAAGCTTTTCAGTTCGCTGTAAGTCATCACTACAATCACCAAGATCCTTTTCCGTAGTGAATACTGAAACAAAGCACTCATTAAGTACCTCTCCTATCTCCTCCGGTCCCTGACACACTTTTCCACTGTCACACTTGATCGGTCCTATTCTCTGACGTCTTTTCCTCTCGCTCTTCATATATTTGTAGAATGTTTTGGGGTTTTCCTTAATCCTGCCCGCCAAGGCCTGCCCATGGACCCTTCTGGCTCTCTTAATTTGTTTCTTAAGCTCCTTCCTGCTAGCCGCATTATCTTCTTGATCTTTATGATTGACTAGTTTTCTGAATCTTCTGTATGCTCTTAATTTTTTCTTGAGTAGATTTTCAAGAGTTTTTGCACACCATGGTTCCCGTACACTAACATCCTTTCCCTGTCTCATTGGAGAACCTCTGTTGAACTCTACGATAATATCGCCTGCACATTTGCCACGTTTACTTATTTACTCTTCGTGGCGGGTCATAAGGCTCCAAGAAGAGTAACACCAAACAGAGTTTGCAGACCTATTACGATTGAAAGTGAATCTCGGCATGTCAGTGCGTGAAGTCCTCATATTCTGGAAAATAAAAAAAAATCCCTTTGATGGAAAGATTTGTATGCAATTGAACGTGTAAAAATAATTCATGTTCACCAATGAAAAAGCTAAAAATGCAAAATGCCTCAACTACCATGTATTTGTGTGTGTGTGTGTGTGTGTGTGTGTGTGTGTGTGTGTGTGTGTGTGTGTGTGTGTCTATTATCATGAATAATCAATATTATTGCAAATGGAGACGGGGTGTCGCAGCGTGTGAAAACGCGACCACATAGTTTCAGCGATCACCTTGGATCTTGACCCCGGAGTTTCGTTGTTCACCATTTTCGTTATGCGATGCTCTGTGCTTCCCATGGGCGTTGCATTTTCCTCCAATATTCAAAAGACGTGCTGGGATTCATTCAAGGTTCTTTGGTTAGAAGCCACAATCGGGTGTTTGGTCGCGATCCATTCAAAAGTTCACCATTTCCTGATCAAATTTTGCATCATTTGTCAGAAGAACGTCACGCGGATCTTGTGATTGGTTGACATCGGAGCCTGATGATCTTGTGGATGTAGCGAGAGATCTCCGGACGGTGATGAAGCAAAGTGCAGTGTAAGGTCCAGAATTAACTCAGACTAAGGCGAGAAATTAGCAAGATAGCAACAACCCATTCCAAAATGTAACTCACAGACAGTAGGGCTATAAATTTAACTCTTACTATTGAGCACTGAGTGCTCAGCTCGGGGCCTTTAAGTACAGAGTTTCTACGAATGAATGCGGCGGTCAATAACTGGCAGTCAGGGACAGCAGCATCTCACCATACTCCAGGGAACTGGAGTGCCGAAACCTCGATGCCGACCGCTGTTCAGCCTGGACAATGACAGTGGAGGTCTTCCCTGGTTGTGGACTGCAGGGTGCTTGATATTGATCCTCATTCTCATCATTATTATTATTTTCCATTAGTGCGTTTTATGCACAAACGCCATATTGAGAATTGGCTTTCATTTGAGTTGATTTACAAATAACAGTGCTTCATTTTCTCAGCCAGTTCACGGGAGCCTTCAATTAGTTTTTGCACTCCATTTCCAGCAAACAATATATCATCAATGCAGATAAAACTGGGACACCCAGTGAGAGATTGCCATCCTCCGACCGAATGAGATGGTAAACTGGGGTCATTCCCATGTCACAGGGTATCTATCTTGTGGATATCGATGCAGTAATATTGAGAAAAGAGGCATTTCCATCTTTATAACGGCTTCTCATTGTCCATCTCCTTGTGCAATCTGCTCGATGGAAGTCGCATTATCTGTCATAGCAGCAGGTGAAGAGACAGACAAAGAACCAGGCAGACTGAAACGCGAATAGATAGACAGTAAGCTAGATGGACAGTTAGATAGACAGACAGCCGAACTGTCTAAACAAAGAAAGATATTTGTTCTTACCATGTGCTCGTAGGAATAGAGGTTCTTATTCAGTAATTGATTAATCAGAGCAGCGACAAATGGGCACAATTTGTTTCGGTTTTAGATTTGTTGGCGATCTGCGAAACCTGGGTCATTTTCAGACAAGAGAAATTTAAAATGGCAGACTTGTGGACAGAACAGATTGTGGTCTGGTGGTCTGCGCACACTGTTTGGTTTGAACCCGTCTGATTTCGATGTGACAACAAACAGCTGTCCAGATCACAGTTCTGGAGCAAAGAAGCATAAAGTTTGAACTAACAAAATTGAAACTTAACAGAGAGATCTGATAAGGAAAGAGATCAGAACAGAGGATTTCAGCAGCAGCCGGCGGCAACTTTGTGGAGACCAACCACCGCAGGAATGGATAACCTCAAGTCGGAAAGTTTAAGATTACATCAGGATCGAGAGGAACGCCTGGCCAACGTAGTCTCCATTTCCCAGCGGTTACCATTCCTATTATCTGACTGTTTCTGGAGGGTACTGGGAAGCTGATGGGAGTATTTGCAGGGATTTACTCCACATTTGTAACTCGGCCGCTTTCCACCGGGTGAACTTCATCCTCGAAGAACTCTCGGATGTTGTTTATATGTGATTCACCAGCCAGTGTACCACGTATAGCAGTGGCTCCATTTATTCCTTTAAATAGACCGGCCTGCTCTGGCCGTAGGCATTTAGACATTTATGATCCATTGCTCTATCCGGTGTGAGTCGCGTGACAGATATTATTCCAAAATCTGAAACAGAAACATAGACTGGTAGAACTCATCCAGTGAAACAGACACCATCGAGACGGAAAGTGGTTAATACTCACCCTCGGAAGTGGGTCAGAAACGCAAGCGTGTCAATTTCTAACATGGAGATTACGGGGGGGGGCGGTGAAAGATAAATTAGACCATGGGGGTTTATTCTGTGGAGCGTGAAATATTGACTGTTCGTCAGGATTTTATTGTACAGAGGCGAGAAAGGGCGAGGACCTCACCAGAGAGGGCAGTTCAGCCGGTGTACTGGAGTGCAATTCATTATTGGAAGGCATCCAGTTGGAAGATGAGAGCCCGTTCTTCCCATTTTTGTTCTGCCTCAGGATGGCAGGGGAGAAGGCCGTAGACGGGGAAAATGTCATCGAGTATCAGTAGATTAATCACAACGTGTGATGAACCAGGGAACACAGGATCAACCACGTGGTCTGTGGGAAAATTATCGGTCGTCCGTGCATGCAAATTCGGTTGATATTTTCTCTCTCTCTCTGATGTCGTGGTGCCATCACTGTGAATATTGAAAGTGCAGCAGCCTATGTTGTCAGGTTTGGAACTCAATCACTGCGTCATTTCCTAACATCGGGAACGTCAACACTGCGCGCTCAAACTTGCCCTTCCACTAAACCTGTGCTCTTCGCTTCAGATGCACCTGATGTGGGGAAACGGTTACCACCGCTGACCAAATAAAACCTTCTGTATGAAATCCTTTTCTCTCCTCTTCAAGGACAGAATGACGGATTCTCCACTGATCTCCACAATGTTTTTTTCCGGCACCTTCCTGCGGAAATCCCTCTGCATCGGCTCCACTGCATCCACATCATTTACTGATGGGGAGCCGAACAAATGCTGAGAAACTCGAATCTGACCAAAATTATTTATCGTTACATCGGGACCTTTCCCGTCAGTGAAGGCAGGGATTTCCAATGTATTTGTCACCACATTATCAATCCGCATCCTCGCCCACAATGATGTTTGAAATTGCACTTCCATGTCCGTCTCTAATCAGCACTGTGGTGAACCCCGTCACACTTTGTGAACATCCCAGCCCTACTCACCTACGGAAGACAACCACAATGTATCTCGATAATTACCAAGACCCGATTTCGCCCTTCATTTGCCAAATCAGTCATATTACCAAAATACCTAGGAGCAGAATTAGGCCATTCAGCCCATCGAGCCTGCTTGGCTGTTGGCAAACCATTGGCTTTTCCTGCAACCGGTATCGCGACACGTGACAGGATCTACTTGTGTGCTGTTTAGTTCAATCCGTTCAAAGCATAAGCACACTGAGGTAGCAACACGGGAAATTAAAGCAGAAAATAGAATGTTGTGTTATATTTCCAGTGAAAGTGCAGTTCAGATTGTTAAACAAGTCAATACGACTATCACCGCGTTACTTATATCGTTACCAAATAAGTGTATCTGCAAATCAATTCTCATTGCTGGTACAGGTGTAATGAATGCAGACGCCCTGTCGGTTTAAGCATTGGCACCAATTAGAAGGTCATGTGTACGGTGATTGAGTTACTTTGCTGCATACTGGTACGAAATTTGATGGGAGCTGGTTTACCTTGTGAGAAACTGCATTATATTTCAAGTCAAGTCAAGTCACTTTTATTGTCAATTCGACCATAACCGCTGGTACAGTGCATAGTAAAAATGAGACAACGTTTCTCAGGACCATGGTGTTACATGACACAGTACAAAAAAACTAGACTGAACTACGCAATAAAAAAAATAACACAGAGAAAGCTACACTAGACTACAGACCTACACAGGACTGCATAAAGTGCACAAAAAAGTGCAGGCATTTACAATTTACAATAAATAATAAACGTCAACATTTATTTACAATAAATAATAATCTATGTCATGTACACGGAGGAACTCAGCGGGTTAGGCAGCATATATGGAAGAGAATAGCGAATTGACGTTTCGGGCCGTTCCCCGTCAACAGGTTGAAAGTAAGATGTTATTCCCCCAGCCAGAGAGTGGCCTCGCCGTGGCAGAGAGGGCGGCCATTGGCCGACATCCCAGGCAGAGAATGGGATTATGATTTGAAATGTTTGGCCACCGGGAATATCTACTTTTCGTTGCCTCGGTCAGAGAGGACGACACTTTATTCATTTCCATAGATGCTGCCTGACCTGTTGAGTTCGTCCAGCATTTTGTGTGCGTTCCAATTAATGTAGTTAGCAATCTGGATGCGATATTAGTTTAAGGCTTTTTGCGATTTTCCAGGAACGTGCAAACAACATATTGTTTATTTTTTTAAAAATTCTATTTCAAGATTTATAACAGAGCAAATTTTTCAGAGTGAAACAGAGCAGCCAATAAGAGTGCAGCATTAGTCCATGATGACAAAATCTATGCAGTCTCGGAATGGAGAAGTTCAATAATAAAAATCATGAATTTGAGAGATGAGCATGAGAGCGTTTCACAACAACATTCACTGACTTCCCAAATCGTCGTTTCTTCGTCTTTGAGATGTTGCAATTTCGTGTCAAGATATCCATACCTCAACACAATTGGGATTTTAATTGAATTACCTCATGTTTATTTTTACCCCAGCTGTTGGAAGACACGTCAGCCTTGTGTAGTATTGAATATTCCGTGTGCTGGAGCGAGTATAAATGAATGACCGTGGAGATTCATCAGTTCAGAGATTCTTCAGCGATATCGCGGGCAGCTGGAAGACAGGCTGAATCTCACACAACATGCTTCAGACATTTTTCCGTGTGAGGAAGATATGGTTCATGATCATTGCCGTTATTGGTGTTCCCGGTAAGAACAGAGGCGAACGAACATTTGTTTTTCCGTGTGCGCAGTCTTCGGACTCGTTCAGTGACCAACGCGCTGTGATCCCGGTGTATCAGAGAGTGCGGTGCAGACGTTGTGGCAAAACTCTTTGCTCGTTCAGAAGTTCCCTTGCATTTTAATTCGTGACCCCCCCCCCCCCCCGCTGTAACTAAACCCGTAGTTGAAACAGATGTGAAGTGGAAGATCGAGGAGATTGATTCATGTTGCGGATTCATGGCAGGCCGTTTGGATTTATCAATGGAAAACGAAATTCCGATAGTTCAGCGCGCTGGACACCCTAGCATTATTCCGCATCGATAACGCAACAAGCTTTAAACTCGGTTTAATGTGCCTTACTTCCTGAGATATCATTCTTTGAAAGTGATTGAAAATATCCCCTGGGAATGTATTGGAAAGCCGGTTACTATAAGGATCCCGGGTGGTCGGGATATAGCTGGTGTTCTACCGTTTTAAATGCCATTATTCCCGTTCGTGTTATTACAACTGTTCAATGCTCTGAGAGTCAGACGCATTTAGTGACTAGTCACGTCCGTAAGGGGCTGAGGGGTCAGAGCAAGACGGAGAACCGCAGTGACCCGATGACGCAGAGCAGGAGGAGGTCTGTGATCGTACTTCTCAACATCTCCGGTAGCTTCATCATCCTGTTATCGGTGAATGTTACTGAATTCCTTTACTGCACCACTGCCGGATTGAATCCAAATAATTATAACGATTCTGAATTAATATTTCAACAGTCGGGATACATGCTGTTGATATTAAGCTGCTGCATAACCATGTTTATTTATGGGGTAAATCAGTTCAAGTTCAGAGAGCAGTTCATCAGCGGAGCGAAACAGGCGTTCATGTCCATTATTCAACTAATTAATAAACAAAATAGAGGTCATTTGGGTGGGGTAAGTTTCATGCGAATCTCCGCCCTGGAATAATATGCATCAAAACCATTCAGAAAAAAAACGATGCAGTAGCTTGGAGCAACCACTAAATGCAGATTATTTAAAGTACCTGTATTGTATTTCCTTTGCAAATTGGGACGATTACGCACAATCCATGAAACATTCTGCGAATCAGGCAAAAATTTCTAAGAGCGAAAATTGGAAGTTTCTGACCGAATGCTGCGAAGGAACTCCGGTCCAGAGTGGTTTCAGAATGTAAAAGAAGCGAGCCAAATGGGACCTCCGTGGACAGGTGAGGAACGGAGAGTCCAGAGTGGTTTCAGAATGTAAAAGAAGCGAGCCAAATGGGACCTCCGTGGACAGGTGAGGAGCGGGGTGTCCAGACTGGTTTCAGAATGTAAAAGAAGCGAGACAAATGGGACCTCCGTGGACAGGTGAGGAGCGGGGAGTCCAGAGTGGTTTCAGAATGTAAAAGAAGCGAGCCAAATGGGACCTCCGTGGACAGGTGAGGAGCGGGGAGTCCAGAGTGGTTTCAGAATGTAAAAGAAGCGAGCCAAATGGGGCCTCCGTGGACAGGTGAGGAGCGGGGAGTCCTGGAGGAGACAAGGTAGGCGAATGAGGGAAATGAATTGTTTTGAACTATGTAACTGGGCAGAGGAGCGGCTTCGCTGTACGGGGAGAGTGATAAAACATAAGTGTCGGGAACGCGGCCATAACCATCGCTGAAAAAGTTGCCGATATATGCAGCCTTTACACGTCAGTCGAAACCTGATGCTAGGAGAGTTTAATTGATTTCTCCAGAACGCTCTCGGTGACCAGTTGACAGTGTGTCCTTCCCAAACACAGTTCCATTTCCAGTACCGATTCACCGCTCCCTTTCACCCAACATGCACGCGGCTGAGGCATCTCTGTCTCGTGCTTTATGCCTTTTAAAACTCCAAAAATTAGCTGTCTGCGAAGTTTGATTGTTCTCAATTTCTCGCTGAGCTTTGCTCAGAGACCCACAGAGTGGTGAGACAGTAATCCACTCATTCTTTTTTTCTGTTTCTCCAGTGAATTTAGTGGCGATTGTCATCCTGTCCCGGGGAAAGTGCGGCCTCTCTACCTGCACCACTCGCTACCTGGTGGCCATGGCAGCGGCGGATCTACTGACCATCATCTTTGATGTCATACTGTGGCGGCTCAGTTATTATTACTTCCCCGGGACTTTTCTGGACATCACCCCCGTATGCATTGCGATCGCTGCCGTGGGGGAGTCAGCCACTCACTGTTCTGTCTGGTTCACCGTCACTTTTACATTTGATCGGTTTGTCGCCATCTGTTGCCAGAAGTGGAAAGCAAAGTATTGCACCGGGAAAACTGGGGCTGTTGTTCTGACAACAACCGGCGTTCTCCTCTGTTTTAAAAATGTGCCCGAATTCTTTAGATATCGTCCTCTGAAAGTGATTGACAATATACCCTGGGACTGTCTTATAAAGCCGAACTACTATACTGACCCCAGCTGGGTGGGATATAGCTGGCTTTCTACTGTTCTAATGCCATTACTCCCGTTTGTGTTAATACTACTGTTCAACGCGCTGACAGTCAGACACATTTTAGTGACGAGTCGCGTCCGTAAGGGGCTGAGGGGCCAGAACAAGGCGGCGAACAGCAGTGACCCGGAGATGGAGAGCAGGAGGAGGTCTGTGATCTTACTTCTCTCCATCTCCGGAAGCTTCATCATCCTCTGGTCGGTGAATGTTGCTGAATTCCTTTACTACATCAGTATGGGATTGAATCAAAGTAATTACAACGAAACAGAATTCATATTTAAACACACCGGATATATGCTGATGCTATTAAGTTGCTGTACAAACACGTTTATTTATGGGGTTACTCAGTCCAAGTTCAGAGAGCAGTTCATCAGAGCAGTAAAATATCCGCTCACGTCAATTACTCAACTAATAAACAAACGTAATATATAAGTTCTTCTCAGTGGGGTCGGAGAGCTCTCCATCTTCACAATTCAACGGGGAACGTGGCGGCAGGGAGAATAAATCTGGTTTAGAGTCCGAGAGAAACACAGCACGTGAACAGACCCTACGTCACCCGCAGCCCGAGACATCCACCTCCTACCAATTATTAAACTCAAACTATTTTTTATTTTTTATTTGTTTCACTACATCTCCGCTCCCGTCACAGCCACACCAGTTTCCATAATGACGGAGCGCTTCGGGATCTGAGGACATCGAAGAACAAATCGGTGAAAATGCAGCTCGTTTGTTATAATAGACAATAGACAATAGGTGCAGAAGTAGACCATTCGGCCCCTCGACCCTACACCGCCATACTGAGATCATGGCTGATCATCTACTATCAATACCCGGTTCCTGCCTTGTCCCCATATCCCTTGATGCCCCTAACCATAAGATACCTATCCAGCTCCTTCTTGAAAGCATCCAGAGAATTGGCCTTCACTGTCTTCCGAGGCAGTGCATTCCAGCCGCCCACAACTCTCTGGGAGAAGAGGTTTTTCCTTAACTCTGTCCTAAATGACCTACCCCTTATTCTCAAACCATGCCCTCTGGTACTGGACTCTCCCAGCATCTGGAACATATTTCCTGCCTCTATCTTGTCCAATCCCTTAATAATCTTGTAAGTTGCAATCAGATCCCCTTTCAATCTCCTTAATTCCAGCGTGTACAAGCCCAGTCTCTCTAACCTCTCTGCGTAAGACAGTCCGGACATCCCAGGAATTAACCTCGTGAATCTACGCTGCACTTCCTCTACAGCCAGGATGTCCTTCCTTTACCCTGGAGACCAAAACTGTACACAATACTCCAGGTGTGGTCTCACCAGGGCTCTGTACAAATGCAAGAGGATTTCCTTGGTCTTATACTCAATTCCCTTTGTAATAAAGGCCAAGATTTCATTAGCCTTCTTCACTGCCTGCTGCACTTGCTCATTCACCTTCAGTGACTGATGAACAAGGACTCCGAGATCTCTTTGTATTTCTCCCTTACCTAACTCTACACCGTTCAGATAATAGTCTGCCTTCCTGTTCTTACTCCCAAAATGGATAACCCCACACTTATTCACATTAACCTTCATCTGCCAAGTAGCTGCCCACTCACTCAGCCTATCCAAGTCACCCTGAATTCTCCTAACATCCTCATCACATGTCACACTGCCACCCAGCTTAGTATCATCAGCAAACTTGCTGACGTTATTCTCAATGCCTTCATCTAAATCATTAATGTAAATCGTAAACAGCTGTGGTCCTAATACCGAGCCTTGTGGCACCCCACTAGTCACCACCTGCCATTCTGAGAAACACCCATTCACCGTTACCTTTTGCTTTCTATACGCCAACCAGTTTTCTATCCATGTCAATATCTTCCCCCCAATGCCATGAGCTCTGATTTTACCCACTAATCTCCTATGTGGGACCTTATCAAATGCCTTCTGAAAATTGTTACTTTAGTCTCTTGCACTATAATGAAATGAAAAAGACAATTAACAGTCTGCACGAACTTACAGTAAACCTTGCATTTGCCCTTCGCATTAGAGAGACCTGTTATGAAGAAATGTTTAACACCAGAGAACAGGTGCATTCGCTTCATAATGCGAACTCTGCTTCAAGGATGTAATGTCTTCTCACTTCCTGATTTGTAATAAATTTCCGTCCGAGCAAACTGCATGCTGAAACTCCTCTGCATTCACCCCAGTACAATGGTATGTTTATTATCAGATATATTATTTTCATTAAAGCTGGTAAAACTTCAGATATTGACAGAGATACGTACACCGATTTCTCGAGTGTTATAAACTTTCAGACCATTCTAGCGGTGTTTCGTATTGTGGCTTTCTTGAGATTTACATTGTGCCGGGTGGGCATAATTGTTTAATGTCATTGTGTGTTGGCTTTGGGATGATACCGATCGTGGACAATATTTACAGAGAGTAACGGGCGAAAAGAAGGACGACAGCGAGACCAGAGAGGAAGACTGGATGGTGGTACTGAATGTCTGAAAGTGGGAGGGGTAGAGAGAAAAAGGAGGAATGGGGGGTGTTTGGGAAAGAGAGTGTCAGGAGGGAAGACGGGGAAGAGAGGCAGGTGAGAGGAAAAGGAAAGGTAGAGAATTGCAGGAAACCTCATGGATGTGGGTGATAAATAAACGGAGAGCGACAGACTGGGGGAAGAGAGTCACGCGGAGACGCTGAAAGACGCAGGTAGCGAGAGGCAGAATCGGAAGGAGGGAGAGGTGAAAGATGGGAGCGAGGGATGGGGAGAGAAGGAGTGTGAGACAAATACGGGAGCGGGAGACTGGAGGAGGATCATTAGCAGAGGGAAGAGCGAAGCACTGAGGAAAGCGAGAGAGTAGAAGGAGAGAGAGACTGGGGAGAACGTGATAAATCTGTTGAAGAGAAAGATTACCTGCAGCGAGAGACTAAGTGGAGAAAGACTGAGGGGAGAGAGACTGTAGAGTGGGAAACTAGGGAGAGAGATAATGTAGAGACAGGGACTAGGGAAGAGAGGGAGACGGGAGGCGAGAGAGTCTGGGGAGAGAGAGAGACTAGAGGAAAGAGAAAGAAGCGGGAGAGAGAGTGCGGAGAGAGAGAATGGGGAGACAGAGACTGGAGAGACAGAGATTGGGGAAGAGAGCTGGGGGAGAGAGATAGGGGAGAGAGAGGCTGGGGAGAGAGATAGGGGAGAGAGAGGCTGGGGAGAGAGAGAGACTGCGAGGAAGGAACTGCGGAGGGAGACTGGTGAAACTGAGACGGTGAGAGTGAGTGACTGGGGGAGAGAGACAGGAAAGAGGAAAACTGGGGAAAGGAGAGTCTGTTGGAGAGAGAGGCAGAGAGAGACTGGGAAGCGAGACTTAGAGAGACGCTGGAGGTGAGAGGCACTGGTGGACAGAGAAGGACTGGGGAGAGAGACCGGCGGTGAGCAGGACTGTTGGAAAGGGGAAGACTGCGTGAGAGATAGACTGGTGGAGAGGGAGAAATGGAGGGGGGGGGGGGGTGAGAGAGAGACGCGTCAGCGAGAAAGACCGCGGAGAGAGGCTGAAGGGACAGGGAGAACAAAGGGAGACAGACTTTGGGAAAACTGAGAGAAAGAGAGGGTAAGAAGGGAGAGGGTGAAAGAGACAGTGCAGAAAGACTGGGAAATGAAACACGGGAGAGAGACACAGGGAGACAGAGTGAAATTGGAGAGATAGGGAGAGTGTTCGTGGAATACTCGGTGAAAAGTGACGAAAGGGAAAGGGACTCAGGAGGAGAGAGACGTGCAGAGGGACTGGGTGAGAGACAGTGGAGGAAAGAAAGAAATGGAAATTGAGACAGCTACTGGATGTGAGAGAGGGAGTATAGTTACAGTGAGAGAAAGTGAGAGAGAAAGGAGAGAGAAAAAGAAAGTGTTGAAAGAATCAGACTGGGGGCGGAGAGAGGGCAGGGGGTCAGAAAAGACATGGGAGAGAGGGACGGGGAAAGGAAGACCGGATGAGAGGAGGAGATATTATCACCAATCCACACAGATTGTGGTCTTCATGTTAAAAGGCTGAGGATTCAATTGCAGAGGGAGGTCCAGATGCCTAGGAATGGTAACTTCTCAATCAAGATTGTGGGAATGATGCTATTAAATGCTGAGCTATAGTCGATGAACAGCTGCTTGTATTGTCCAGGTGGTCTAGGGCCGTGTGAAGAGCCATTGAGATTGCATCTGCCGTTCACCTGTTGTGGCGATAGGCAGACTGCACTGGGTCCAGGTCCTTGCTGAGACAGGAGTGCCGTCTAGTCATGACCAACCACTCAACGCATTTCATCACTGTAGATGTGAGTGCGACCGTGCGATGGTCATTAAGGCAGCTCACATTAATCTTCTGAGACACTGGGATAATTTTTGCCTTTTTGAAGCAAGTGGGAAATTCTGCCCGCAGCAGTGAGAGGTTGAAAATGTCCTTAAATACGTCCGGCAGTCGGTTGGCGCACGTTTTCAGAGCCTTACCAGGAAATCCATCAGAACTTTTCAGCTTGCGAGGGTTCACCCTCTTTAAAGACAGCCTAACATCGGCCTCTGAGACAGAAATCACAGGGTCATCAGGTGCAGCGGGGATCTTCACAGCTGTAGTTATATTCTCCCTTTCAAAGCGCGCAGAGAAGGCGTTGGGTATATCTGGTAGTGAACCATCGCTGCCATTCGTGCCATTGGGTTTCGCTTTGTAGGAAGTAATGTCTTGCAAACCCTGCCAGTGTTGTCGTACATCTGATTTCGCCTCCAACCTCGTTCAAAATTGCCTCTTCCTCCTTGAAATGGCCCTCCGCAAATCATACCTGGATTTCTGGAACTGGCGCGGGAGGCCAGATTTAAATGCCACTGATCTAGACTTCAGCAGACGGTGTACCCTCTGTTTCATCCACGGCCTTTGGTTTGGGTTTGTACAGTAATTCTTTGTAGGAACATACTCATCCACGCAGGTTTTAATGAAGACCGCAAGAGCTACACCATACTCAGCCAGGTTGGAAGATGAATCGCTGGATACAGTCCAGCCCACCGATTCGAAGCCGTCCTCTAGGCGCTCCTGCGCTTCCCTGGTCCAAACGTTCTTGGTCCTCACTGCGGGTGCTGCGGTCTTCAGTCTCGGCCTATACTCTGGGAGCAGAAGTACAGCCAGGTGATCAGACTTCCCGAAGTGAGGGAGTGGAACCGCACGGTAGATGGTGGTGTAAGAGTGGTCCAGTCTGTGGTTTCCTCTGGTACTGCAAGCGATCTGTTGATGGTAATTGCTTGGTGATTTTTTTTCTGGCTGGCCTGGTTAACATCCCCCAAATCGCTGGTGAAGGCGTTAGGGGGCGCTGTTTTGTGCATGTTGACCCATTGCTTCTTCCTCATGCCACCGAAAGTCGGGTTCACACCTATTAAGTTTCTGACTGAAATGTGTGTTCTCTCTCTTCTCTCTAACAACCTGGAAAGTAGTGGAATGACGGTCATTGGTCGCGAATGAATTCCCCACTGACACAGGAGCGACGTGAAACGTCTCGTCCCCTCACAAGTGATCGAGTGTAACGGTCTGACTTTCAGTATCATCTTCATTTCACTTCTCAAAGCTGTCCCGGAGTCACATAAAACATTTGACTCATATCAGGGAAACGGGAAATAAAGTCAGTGAGATTGTCTCCTGATTTTTGCCTGCACTTGGTTCGCTCTCCAAAATCACTCTGCTGACGGACTGCCACATATCGGCAGCCGAGCACGGTCACCTTTAACCACGTCCCCATGGTGACGTTATATCCGTCATTGTCGTTTCTCCCTCTATTCCTCTGGGGAATCCAAACGCGCTTTGTATTGCAGGACAAGTGGGTTCTACACACTTTTCAGAACGTCCACAGACAAGGGGTTACAAATGTCACAGATCTGTACCCTAGCCCGAACTCCAGAAACAGTCCACAGCCCGATTACCGCGGAGGTGCCAATCATAATTTATTTTTTGGGTATTGTGTAACTGGACCGACTTCTGATTTCACTTCTTTTTCTTTCTGCCCGTTTCCTGTTCTAATACGCAAATTATAGTCGTCCCAGTTTTCAGTCCCCTCGACCTGTGCAGAAGTGACCCGAAAAAAAAGGTTCACCTTTCCTTCGATAGATCTTTGTCTTGCCGTTTGTTCCCCTCCTGCTCCTCTGTTTCGGTTGCCTGAGTGTAATAAGGCGGGGTCGGGGTGTTTGATTCTGTCGTACAGCGTCTGCTAACAATAAATCTTTATCCAGACCTGAATCCGGCCTGGGCTCAGGCTCTCCAGGTGAGGATAGAAGAATTGAGACGCCTCCACTTTCTTTTGTTTGGACTTTGTTTGGTCACACAGTCTATTTTTATCTGTCAACAATGTTGATGTCGCTTTTGTACCCCCAGCACTTTTCCAATCCTTTCTTCCCGTCCGTGGCCCAGGCTCAGGAAGGTTCAAACAGGAGCGAACTCGAAGATGCCTTTACGACCCTCAGATACGCCATCGTTCGACCTCCTTTTGTAGGAATCCTCCTCAACTACGCCAAGGGTAGAAATTGTTTTAATATAAAGTTCAATACCAGACGTCAATTGGCGAATCTTTTATTTGATTATGATATCATAGAGAGTCCACACGTGTGGAACTGAGATATAAGCAAAAGACTTGTCTTTATATCTAGTAGCAAAGAGCGTGCCAGACGTTACCAGAACAATGGAAATAGTTCATAATGTTGTTTTCCTGATCTGTGGCTCATCCGATTGCATACACTTCATTTGTACAGCCGTGTTATCGTTCTGAGGAGCGGTAGTGCCAAGCACGATATTCCGGTGGAAAACACAGAAGTCCGCAATGTCACTGAGCTACAGAGACATTCAGCCCTGTAACATACATATTCGGAAATTTCATCCACAGGGAAGGAAGCTGGAGGTCAGAGAGAGAGGGAAGGTGATGGTTAAGAAGTAGGCATGGGGAAGGAGTAGAAAGTGGGGAAAGACAGAAATTAGGTAGAAAGCGAGTGTGAAGAGAGAGAGATCTGGGGGAAGAAAAACTGGGGAGAGGAAGAACCTGGGAGAGAGCGACTGTCGGGCAGAGTGCGGACGGGAAAACAATGAGGAAAAGATCGGGAGAGAGGGATATTTGGTAGAGAGCGATGCCAGGGTTATGAGAGAGATTTCGAATGGGTAGAGAGATCTGAGTGGGGGAGGGTCCGAAGATAAGATTGAGGAGACACAGGTGGATGGAGAAGAGAGACAGGAACGGTATCGAGACGGTGAGTGAACGAGTTGGGAAACAGACACTGTGAAGAGAGGGCACTCAGTGTGCGGCGCGATGGTTAATAGAGCCTGGTAAAGAGATAGACGGGGTGTACCGAAAGAGACTGGTCCGAGAATGAGACAGGGGCTGGGCAGAGAAAGGTTCCGTAGCCGGGGTGCCTGGGAAGAGGGTGTGTAAGGAAGTGTCTCAAAATCCAGGAAGAAAATGTACTGTGAGGAGCTAGAGGGCTTTCCTTCATGCTTTGCATTTTGGGATTGCTGTCCCCCCCATTGTGAAGTGCTGCCGAAACATACAATCCTTCCCGTCTCGGTGACTCTTTCCCTCGACCCCTCTCCTTCCAACTCGCATCCACAATCTCCCTCCCTACAAGCCTTCTTCGCCACCATCACTCTCCCTCACTGTCTGACCTCCAACCTCCCTGTACGTGGATGAAATTTCCGAATATAAGTTTTACAGGGCTGTATGTTGCTGTAGCTCAGTGATATAGCGGACTTTCCAGGTGAATATCGTGCTTGGCACTGCTACACCTTCGAACGATAACAGAGCTACACAAGTGCGAAGAGTGTAAGCGGATGGACTACAAATCGCGAGAAGAACATTATGAACTAATTCCACTGTTCTGGGAAGGTCTGGCGCGCTTTTTGCTACTAGATATAAAGACAAGCTTTCCAATTGTACCTCAAATTTCCACAGACGCGGACTCTCCACGACATGAAAGATTCCCCAATTTAAGTCTGGCACTGAATTTCATTTTAAAATAACTTTTGGCAAATTGGCGTAGTCGAGCAGGATTCCGACATAACGGTCGAACGATAGATAAACTGAGGGCAGCAAAGGCAAGAACGAGTTCGTCATGACCCTGGCCCATGACTGTGTAGAAAGCAGGGGATCGGCCAGACGAGGTAGGAAAGACCGCACCATTATGTGAAGTGTTGTGCGAAATAAGGAAGTCCGGATCTGAATCCTAGACCCACCTAAGATTTTCTCCGATTAGTAAATAAAAGTAGTAAATATAAATAAGATGTCAAGAGGCGAACGGAACGAAATTTCATTCGCGCTTGTGCTTGAGACTGACTGTCCTTCTTTTGCAGGAGCAGGTAAGTGGATTTAAGTAGGATGGAATATAGTAAGAGTAAAGTTGATCAGGAATGCGGGGAGAGAGTTCCCTGTAAAGACAAAGATGAAAACCAGGTAAGTAGATTGAAGGAAGATGGTGAGTAATGATAGTAAAGTTTATGAGTGAAATACGGGGAGAGTTTTCTCTGTAAAGGTAAAGAAGAAACCGAGAAAGAAACACCATAAGTTTGAACAAGTAAAGAAATCCCTGGGAGATCCGCTGACGCCGCCAACTTCCTCTGCTGATAAGGTCTCGTTGGAAAGTGGATATAGTAGAGATGTGACACACACAAAATGCTGGTGGAACACAGCAGGCCAGCCGGCATCTACAGGGAGAAGCACTGTCGACGTTTCGGACCGAGACCCTTCGTCAAGACTAACTGAAAGGAAAGCTAGTAAAAGATTTGAAAGTAGGAGGGGGAGGGGGAAATACGAAACGACAGGAGAAGACGGGGGAGGGTTGAAGCTATGAGCTGGAAAGGTGATTAGCAAAAGGAGCTTCTTCAGCTCCTATCATTTCGCATTTTCTCCTCCCCCTCCTACTTTCAAGTCTCTTACCATCTTTCCTTTCAGATGGTCCTGACGAAGGGTCTCGATCCGAAACGTCGACAGTACTTCTCCCTATAGATGCTGCCTGGCTTGCTGTGTTCCAAAAGTACTTTGTGCGTGTTGCTTGAATTTCCAGCATCTGCAGATTTCCTCGTGTTTGTATTGTCGGTATGTGATTCCTTTTACAAGTAGCGTGTGCGTTTAGACACAAGGGCGGTGGCACTATCGGGGCCTTTTGAGATAAAGAAAAATAAATATTTTAGACAAAAAACTGGTAGCGGAGACGGAGACCCTACGTGGGATTATGATTATATAATAACGTGTTTTGATTTATGCAACTTTGTCCGTGGCTCATCGGAGGATGCTGTCCTTTCTTTCATAAGTGGTTGTGTGTTGTGTGTGTGTGCTGTGCTTTACACCCCGGGTCGGGGAAACATTGTCGTGTTTGTCGGTGAGCATGTGTGTTGTTAAATTACAACAAAGTCGACTTGAGTTGAATAAGTGCTGGAGGTAGCTGAGCGACACCAACCTACGAAACAACAACAACAAAAATAGACTGATTGTCCAAACCACGTCCAAACAAAAGAAAGGGGAGGAATCTCAAAGTCTCTATCCTCACCTAGACAGCCTGTGCCCAGGCCGGAATCAGGTCTGGGAAAGGTTTTCATGTCAGCAGAAGCTACACGACAGAATCAAACACCCCGACCCCGCCTGATAACTCTCAGGCAACCGAAGCAGAGGGGCAGGAGGGAGACAAACGGCAAGACAAAGAACTATGCAACGAAAGATGAGCCCATTTTTAGGGCCGCTTCTGAACCGTCGATGGGTCTTAAAAAATGGACATGACTAATTTGCGTATTGGAACAGGAGGCGGGGAGAAATAAAAAAAGCTCATTTAGAACTCGATCCTGTTACATCATGTCTAAAAGATTATGTTTGGCACCACCGCGGTAACTGGGCTGTAGACCCTGTATGAAGTTCGGTCTATGTGACAAAATTGTGAAATTTATAACTCCTTGCCTGGAAATGTTCAGATGTTATGAAAGTTGATGTGTGGAACCCACTTGGCCTGAAGTACAAAGCGCGTTTGAATTCCCCACAGGAATAGAGGGGGAAACGATAATGATGCATATTCCGTTACCATGGGGACGTGGTTAAAGGGGACCGTGTTCGACGGCCCGTGTGGGGCAGTCCGGCAGCAGAGTGATTTTGGAGAGGGAACCTGGTGTAGGCAAAAATCAGGAGACAATATAACTGACGTCATTTCCCGTTTCCCTGACACATGATAGACTTGCAGAGCAACTCTGCGCTGCCGTACACAGAATTGGAAATACACCTGGGCTAAGATGTTAACCAACGACAGCTTATCCTGACATGCCGACCTCTGATACATTTCCATCGCACAGTCCGATACACTGAAACATCTCAGCCGAGCGATCACCAGAAGCACCTTTCGGTAACTAACAGAACAGAAACTCTTCCTTTAACTGAACACATCTATTATGGTCCAAAGGACAAAGCGACAGAAGGGTTTTTGAGTGAATATCTGAATGAGCGATTTAAACTGCCAAACGTAACCCCTCATGTCACCACAGCCATCAAACCCCCTGCAACTCCTCAACTACTCGGATCCGCGCTTCAGACTTTACAGGAGTTAAACCGCACACAGTGTATAACTCTGCCTAATACTAACGCTACTCGACAACTTCATTCCGCTCAGGCGGGGTGTATAATATTTCCTTCTTCATCGTTAAAACAAGGTTTGACCTGTTTGCTCCTCCTGCGTTGCCTGAGCATGTCGTGCACGTGTTGCTTTCGCAGATTTACCTCCCTCCCTGTGGTCGATAAACAAAAATCACGAGAGACTTGTACTTTCCGCCCCACCATACGAAGACCAACGCTATTCTACCCTCTAAACGGCAATACGATTTGCCACTGGAGGCAATGGAAGGCAGGAAACCTGTCATAAAAGCGCTTTTCGATCAGGAAGGGTTTGTACCAACCTGCAGTCCCTGTAATTCTCTTGTTTTACCAGTTCCGAAAACAGGTCGTGATATTGAGTGACTTTTTGCAATACTTAAGGGCGATTAGCAAGATAGCATGCCTAGGGTTTACTGATGGCAATTTATCACAACGACACGGAGCCGCAGACAACACATTGCACAGTGCTCTGCACCATTACCAGCAGTTGTAAGAGGCATGCCTGGGTGTCTAACATCTGTCGCCGACACTACAATTAAAAAAACATAGAACATAGAAAACTAAAGCCCATTACAGGCCCTTCGGCCCACAATGTTGTGCCCACCATGAAACCCACTCTAGAAACTGCCTTGGATTTCCCTGGTGCACAGACCTCTACTTTTCAAAGTTCCATGTACCTGTCCGAGAGGCTCTTAAACACCCTATTGTATTCGCTTCCATCACGGCCGCCGGCAGTGTTTTCCACGTACCCAACACTCTCTGTGTGAAAACTGGACTCTGACATTCCCTCCGTACCTATTTCCAAGCACCTTAAAAGTATACCCCGCGTATTAGCCATTTTGTCCCGGGGAAAAAACCACGGGTTATCCACGCGATCAATGCCGCTCATCATCTTGTACATATAATTATGGTAGAAACGTCCGATCCTATTAAATTGGATCTCCCTGATGAAGTGTGTCGGCCCGGAACATTGACTGTTTACTCTTTTGCATAGATTCTGCCCGGCTTGCTGAGCTCCTTAGGATTGTGTGGGTATTACTTTGATTTCCAGCGTCTGCAGATGTTCTCCAGTTTGCGATTAGACTTGGACAACAGTCAACAACATTGGAAACTGCGCTGCCTTCACGAGGCAAAATTAACCCCAGGTCATTACCAACTCCGGAACGCGATGCTCTTGTCATTTAATCTTGCCAGGCATTTATGTCGTAGTCTTTAAGCCACTCAATCTGATTGGGAGTTAAATTGGCCAAGACTAGAATGACGTCGCTTGGGATTCAGGCTGCTTTTGTGCTCACGGTGGACGGAGATGGGACAAAATCCTTACGTATCACTGGAAACATTATTTATGATAAAGTGTTGAGTTGGTAATACCTGGCGCGAGGCGCATAAATCAATTCTGCGCTCAAAAAGATATCTGTCGTGTCGACTCTAACTTCCATCAATCACGGGCGAGGAGAATCACTGTTGTTGTGCAACGCTAATCGGTGGCAGGACAGACATCAGTGAGACGGAACTGGAAATGCAACAGAGTGAGTAATGTTCCGTCAGAAAGCGGTACAACATCTCTTTAAGTAATTTTAATTCGGATTTCCAGTATCATTCATTTATTTTTCATACATCGATAAAACTTCAAGGTAGAGCTCAGTTAGATCGAGAGAGAAACAAATAAACAAATAACTTTTCTTCCCGCGGCTCTGGAAGTTGATAAAATTTCAGCGTACATTGATGATCAATATAAATATATGTTCCTGCAATGAGATTTATTTTGCTCAGGTCGCGACCGGACGGAAGGTGTGGTCAGAGAGAAACACAGAACAGAGAGAAGCAGAGGGAAAGAATCAGACTGTGACGGAGCCTCGGGATGTGAACAGAGATAAAGCCGGAGAGATGCGGGGACAACGAGGGAGCAGGTCGGAGATGGAGTTGAAAAAGAAGGAAAAGAACGCACACACACTCTGTTCCAGCCCGATCATGTCTCCCTCACGGTGAAACTCACTCGTCTACAATGAGATTAGATTCTGTTCAGAACACACACACACACACACACACACACACACACACACACACACACACACACACACACACACACACACACACACACACACACACACACACACACACACACACACACACACACACACACACACACACCTCCGCTATGTTTCAGTCTGATCACGTTCCCCTCACCGGCGTGGGGGAAGGAGTGAGCGAGGACAACGTGAGAGATATTGGGAGTAAAACACTGTGAGCGTCACTGAAAATGATGAATCAGAAACAACGGAGAGAATGGAGAAAAGGGAGAGGATTCTTCCGAACCGGACCAACCCAGAGTAAAACGCTGTCAGATGTAATGGAGATTATTAAAATCAAACGGGCGGGATCTGACCATAGACCCTCCATCGGGGTGAATTACAGCTGAGGTAACCGCTACATATTACATATTTGATGAAGGACACATTTCACCTGTACGGGGTAAACAGCGAGTGAAATATATTATCACAAAACGCATGCGTATTTCGGAGCGCTCAGTTGTTACCCGTGGTTCTACATACCGGCAAGTGGATAGATTATGGAGGAAACATGGTGTTTGACTGAAATCTCCGGCAGAAACCAACAAGTCGCTCTAGGAGTTAAGGAATTTAGTTAACAGTTTCTGCGGGTATTTCACCGCGTTCTTCAGCTCCTCTCTGAACTTGCTCTGAGTCACGGCGTAAATACATGTGTTGGTGCAGGAGCTGAGGATCTGCAGCATCGTCGCCGTGGAGTCTGCGATATAAATCGGATCCGTGTCCAAGTAACGAGGGATGTTTGCAATCAGTACGTAGATATCAAAAACCACTAGTGTTATCCACAGAAATATAAAACTACCGGTTATATTGAATAGTAAAACCACCGAATTCCTTCGCTTCTCCATCTTCGGGTCCTTGTCATTCTTTCCGTTACTGCGGCCCCGGAGCCCCATCCGGACTTTATTAGCGGACAAAATCCGTCTGACTGTCTGAGCATTGAACAATAAAATCAGAACAAACGGGAGACAAGGCATGAAAATGCGATGAATCATGCGAAGTGCAGCCCACGAGGGAGACGTATAGAAGTTCTCTTTGGTGACACAGCCATAGAAAACTCCATCAATTATCACAAAATGCTCCAAAGTAAAGTAGAAAGTGACACTTTCCAAACAGCCCAGAACCCCCACTGTCCCGATAAACACAGCCGCCGTTCTTTCGGTGCAATATTTTGTTTTCAGCTTTTCACAACAAATTGCCACAAATCTGTCACAGGTGAACACGACTGTCAGCCAGACAGAGACCCCGGTGCTTGCTATGAGCAGGCAACGGGAGACCCTGCAAACGGGAGTTTGATTGAGGAAGGAAGACGTAAAGTATATGAAAACAGTCCAGTTCAACAGTGGGTCAGAGATAACGACCAGGAGATCGGCCGCTGCCATTCCCAGCAGGTAGCGAGTGATGCATTTGGAGAGACCGCACTTTCCTCGGGACAGGATAACAATCGCCACCAGGTTAACTGCAAGAGGGAGGGAGGGAAACAGAGAAATTACTGACCTGTCAGGGCAATAGAGCAAAATTATTATTATTAGACTTCATCTTGTGTTTTTTTTTTGCTTCAAATAGAGGAAACAGAACCCAGAACATATGAACCCGCTGACAGTGTGCAATATCGGCGTGACAGAGAACTCTACGCGAGTTTTGTAAATGGGTTCAATCTGGGTGAATTCCCAAATCGACCAGATGACAGCTGGTTAAACGCTTCCTGACCGCAGTAAGGAATGGGTATGATATACCAACGTCACTGGTCTGAGCGGCACAGGAATGAAATGAAATCCAGATCGGCAGTTCCCTCTGCTCATATTTCTAACACAAATGAGCCAGTCGCGTTGTTCCATCACCTAGTCAGGCAATTCACAGTCGATTTATACAGACAGAACAAAAGTTCGGCTGGCTCCCCACGGATGCTGTATAGCACGGTGCCCCCCTGTGCAGACATTCACAATTATTCGGTGATATCGAGGCAGCGGAGAGGATTTCAGACAAACCACCATCTCGTCTCCAATATGGAGCGCTGCCTGCTACGAAAGCAATGGGATTAATATTGTCAGACCCTTCCGCCCTTGACTGAAATGCAGAGACTGGGCAGGTGGCTGTGGAAACAAGCAGCGAGAGAAACACTTCAGAACATCGGAATTAATTTTCATTTCTGCCGTTTGCAGGCGTGACAGCGGCTTACTGGGAATTCCAACGGCTGAAATAACAGGGTAGTAAATGTCTTCTATCCGCCAGATTACTGGATATCCCATTAGCGTGACGCAGTGAAAGCTATTGCTCTGAATTCCACAGCTCGGCAAACACTCTGGGCTGACGTACTGCAACAGGCTCTGATTTATACAGGGGATCGATCTCCAGTGACAAGGTCCCACCTCTCACCATTGTTACTGAACAAACAAATTACATCACCGGCAGTGTGTCAGGTGTGACTGCTGTGGGGATGTAACATTAACACGTCAGTATCATTGGCATTACCACATTCAGATCCCTCAGTGTAATTCGACCAAATTGTTCAATGAGACCAGTAAGTGAGCAATTCCACAGTTGTATTGGCAGTGGTCACGACTGTTCCCATTTTCCAAACTGAAACTTTCACTGTGGTTCGCTTACCACAAGCATTCCGGAATCGATGTTTCCAGCATTTTCAACAATTTTCACTGTCACGCCTGCGGTCAAAGAAATCTACCAGGAAATGCGGTTTCCCCTCAGTGTGGTCCGGATCCAGTGACACATGAATACCCCTTCCAGTCTCCTCCAGCAGACTTCAGTTTAATATCTTTCACTTTTTCTTAATTCAGCAGCCTCACATTGGCCGCTCAGACACCAAAACCACCCACACCGTCCGACGATGTGTCACCATTTATAAAACATACTCGCTGTGTACACAGACACTCTGTCCAGTTCTCCTTCAGACCTGGACGACATCGATATTTACGTCATATTGATCACCTTCCCTGTATAATGTTTATTTTCGACATCGTGGATAAGTCCAGAACTGTCCACGGCTCCCTCCGTCTCTTAAACTATCTTCTTCGCATCTGTAGAATCTGTGTGTGTGTGTGTGTGTGTGTGTGTGTGTGTGTGTGTGTGTGTGTGTGTGTGTGTGTGTGTGTGTGTGTATAGGTGTGTTTGTGTGTGTGTGTGTGTGTGTGTGTGTGTGCATAGGTGTGTTTGTGTGTGTGTGTGTGTGTGTATGTGTGTATATAGGTGTGTTTGTGTGTGTGTGTGTGTGTGTGTGTGTGTGTATAGGTGTGTTTGTGTGTGTGTGTGTGTGTGTATAGGTGTGTTTGTGTGTGTGTGTGTGTATAGGTGTGTTTGTGTGTGTATGTGTGTGTGTGTGTGTGTGTATAGGTGTGTTTGTGTGTGTGTGTGTGTATAGGTGTGTTTGTGTGTGTGTGTGTCTCTGTGTGTGTGTGTGTGTGTGTGTGTGTGTATAGGTGTGTTTGTGTGTGTGTGTGTGTGTGTGTATAGGTGTGTTTGTGTGTGTGTGTGTCTGTGTGTGTGTGTGTGTGTGTATAGGTGTGTTTGTGTGTGTGTGTGTGTGTGTGTGTGTGTCTGTGTGTGTGTGTGTGTGTGTATAGGTGTGTTTGTGTGTGTGTGTGTGTGTGTGTGTGTGTATAGGTGTGTTTGTGTGTGTGTGTGTATAGGTGTGTTTGTGTGTGTGTGTGTGTGTGTGTGTATAGGTGTGTTTGTGTGTGTGTGTATAGGTGTGTTTGTGTGTGTGTGTCTGTGTGTGTGTGTGTGTGTGTGTATAGGTGTGTTTGTGTGTGTGTGTGTGTGTGTGTGTAGGTGTGTTTGTGTGTGTTATTATCGTGTGTACTCATGTGTATCGATGTTTGTGTGCAGCTCTTGTATATCACAAAATGCATATGCATAAAATTTGTTATTTGTGCTGTGGATTTTGAACAGTAAAGTGACGGACAAAACCGCTGTTGAATCCGCCTGAGGAACAGTGAGATGTTGAAATACTGCGGCGTTCAATTAGCTGTAGGAATATAATGGGCTGATAAGGCTGCAATTCACTGTCCTGTGGGGTACAGGCACAACCATCAACAGGTTTCTCCATGGTGCAAATGCAGGCATGATTTAATAAAATATTTTCTGCTCTGTGTAGATTCCATTCCGATTTGATTTCATGGTTTAACATAAAAATGCCATCTTTGGCAAATCATTTGGAGTTCCTTTCGCAGGACCGTCAAACAAGGCAACGTCATCAAATAAGGCCATATTTAAAAAGTATTATCAGCAAACACATACAGACACACACACACACACACACACACACACACACACACACACACACACACACACACACACACACACACACAGAATGAGACTGTGGGTTTCATTCGGTATCAGTCGGTCTCTGCTATAATGTGAGAGTGTGGGTTTCATTCGGTATCAGTCGGTCTCTGCTATAATGTGAGAGTGTGGGTTTCATTCTGTATCTGTCAGTCTCTGCTACATTGTGAGAGTGTGGGTTTCATTCTGTATCTGACAGTCCCCGCTGCAGTGTGAGAGTGTGGGTATCATTCTGTATCTGTCAGTCTCTGTTACAGAGTGAGAGTGTGGGTATCATTCTGTATCTTTCAGTCTCTCTTACAGTGTGAGAGTGTGGGTTTCATTCTATATCTGTCAGTCTCTGTTACAGTGTGAGAGTGTGGGTTTCATACTGTATCTGTCAGTCTCTGTTACCTTGTGAGAGTGTGGGTTTCATTCTGTATCTGTCAGTCTCTGTTACAGTGTGAGAGTGTGGGGTTCATTCTGTGTTTGTCAGTCTCTGATACAGTGTGAGAGTGTCGGGTTCATTCTCTATCTGTCAGTCTCTGCTACAGTGTGAGAGTCTGGGTTTCATTCTGTATCTGTCCGTCTCTGATCCAGTGTGAGAGTGTGGGTTTCATTCTGTATCTGTCGGTCTCTGCTACAGTGTGAGAGTGTGGGTTTCATTCTGTATCTGTCAGTCTCTGCTACAGTGTGAGAGTGTGGGTTTCATTCTGTATCTGTCAGTCTCTGCTACATTGTGAGAGTGTGGTTTTCATTCTGTATCTGTCAGTCTCTGCTACTGTGTGAGCGTGTGGGTTTCATTCTGTATCTGTCAGTCTCCGTTACATTGTGAGAATGTGGGTTTCATTCTGTATCTGTTAGTCTCTGATACAGTGTGAGAGTGTGGGGTTCATTCTGTATCTGTCAGTCTCTGCTACAGTGTGAAGTGTAGGTTTCATTCTGTATCTGTCAGTCTCTGCTACGTTGTGAGAGTGTGGTTTTCATTCTGTATCTGTCAGTCTCTGATACAGTGTGAGAGTGTGGGGTTCATTCTCTATCTGTCAGTCTCTGCTACAGTGTCACAGTGTGGGTTTCATTCTGTATCTGTCCGTCTCTGATACATTGTGAGAGTGTGGGTTTCATTCTGTATCTGTCAGTCTCTGTCACAGTGTCAAAGTGTGGGTTTCATTCTGTATCTGTCAGTCTCTGTTACAGTGTCAGAGTGTGGGATTCATTCTGTATCTGTCAGTCTCTGTTACAGTGTCAGAGTGTGGGTTTCATTTTGTATCTGTCACTCTCTGCTACAGTGCAATGGGAATGTCAGCATTCATTTTTAGAGAGGATTCGAAGATGAAAGATGAAGATGTAATGTTGAGGCTTTGAAAGGAAGCCATAATAAAGGACAATAGAGAATAGGTGCAGAAGTTGACCATTCGGCCCTTCGAGCCTGCACCGCCATTCTGAGATCTGTCTGTCGCCCATGCAGTGGGACCCGCTTCTACTGAGGACGAATTTCGATACAGTTTGGTGCCAGCAGCATCGAAGGAGTTGCCTTGCCGGTATTGGATACAGCAGGCAACCGCGTTCGTGAATCCGTATTTTTCCTCCGGGCTTACTTCCAAAGCCTTTCCCGTGAGCGAGAATAGCAGCAAGGCATCGGAGGTTTGAAATGGGAGTTTCCTTCTCCTAGATGAGCTACCATCCGTAGTTAACAAGCCCCATCTGCCCATAGCAACTATTTTTAAAGCGCCAGTGGCCCGCCTTTGCCCCTTCTCCTGTCAGTGAGAACAGCTCCGCCGGGCACAAGAACTATGCCACACGTAAAGGCCAGGAGTTGGACTTGGTTGTCAGAGTCTATTTGAGACGCTCGCCATGAAGTGCATTTGTTTAGCAGTGGGAGCTCGCCCCACTGCCACCCTTCGGCTATGACTACACTTGGAGTCTAATATAGTAAATCTAGTAAAAAAATTGTTTCTGTGTTCCCTGAGTTATGTTTTAGAACAAGAGTCTTCTGCAGAGGGTTATGTTAAAATTGTGCGATGGACAGTGCACTTATGAATGATGAAGTTTGTGTGGAGCAGTATATCCTGCGTAATAGAGTCATATGGCAAACAGACAGCTCGGCTCGATTTCATTCTGCACGCTATTCGTTACTCAACCACATAGAGCCAATTGAGCACCGCCTGATCTGTAACTTACTATGTTTTGGCAACACTACTTCTTATATGATGAATGAAAATAAACAAAATATTGAAATTAATTAATTTAAGTAAATACAAGGGGTGATTAATAGGAGCTGAGTTATGCGGCTCTCTTTACATGCACATGCAGATCAACCCTTTGAGTGATTATGCAGAAAGTTTGAAGTTAATAACTTTTAGTTAATGACTCATCGGGGTGATTGATAAGTCTGGGCCTAAGATAGAAGGAAATGAGTTATTAACTTCAAACTTTCTGTACAATCACTCAAAGACTTAATCTGTATGTGCGTGTAACGAGAGCTATATAACTCATCTCCTTCTACCTTAGGTCACGAACTTATCAATCACCCATCTGTGGACACTTTCTGAAAGTCCAACATCCGTATGCTCCACGACCGCTGGAGTAAGTGTTGCTATGCACCCCGTAACTGCGTGTCTAACCAGCAGGGAAAGAAGTTTCCGTTGGAGACTGGTGGTACTATTTTCAACAGTGTTTATTAGTAAAATACACAAATCAATATCAATAATGCAAATATTAGATAATACACGTTAGCAATAATAAACCTAAAAATGTGGGAATAATAATAAGCAATAATAAACAAGCTCTATCGATGTCTAGGGGATAATGAATTGTCATTTATAAGTATAAAGTTCAGTTCAGTTCATACGTGCTGAGGTAGATGTTGGTCGTTGTGTGGTAATCGTTGGAGAGAGAGAGAGCAGTAACAGCTACAGTCAGGCAAACCTTCCTTTGCGTTCTTGATCCGTCGATGTGTTGTTGTGGCCATTCAGGTATGACCCCTCTGTCCTTCAGCTAGACCGTTCTTCTGTGGTGGACTCGTCACTCTGGCATGAGTTGATACACACACAAGCCCCCACCGGTCCTGCTATAACACTGTGAGTTAAACTGACCAATCCTTCCTTTGGTCTCCGATGCCTCACACCTTCACGTGGGTTCCAACACTCAACCAGTGCTCAATAGTGTGTCTCCTGGTGTGTCTGAGGGGTGTCTCCCCAGACCTCACTTTTATCCCTACTCACAGGGTCTCAGGTGTCAATCAGTTTTGAATGGCTTTGTCCATCAAACCAGCCCACTCCGGCTGTCCACTGAGGAATTTTAATGAACAGAATAGTACCAAGTAAACAGCCTTCTCCAGAGCCATAAGTCTTTCAGGAGTCATAATATGGTAAATCAACAAGTCTCACTCCCAGGATTTATCTCTCTCTTATCTGTAGTAGATGTTACAATTCTAGCATGTTTTCCCTTACATCTCTTTCTCTCTCATTAGCAGCATAGCAACAGTAACGGTTTGTGGTTCTCCCAGGGGAGGGGGACATGGGCAACTCTGCACCCTTCTGCCCATCAGAGCTGTTCATCCGTCATAAATGCAGGAGGGGACTATGTTGAAATATGAATGTGAAAGTTCTGAAATTGACACCAACTTTAGGCCACGAACATTTCAATCACCCTCGTAAGTGTGTAAGTAAATTCAGAATTTGATACGAACGAACCTCTCAGAAGCAACTGCCACCTGTTCGACTTGAAAGGCCGGCGTGTGGTCCACGCGGAGACGTTCCAGACTTTCCAGCTAGGAGAAGCCAAGCTACCGGCCCTCCACCTGGATTCCGTGACCCTCTCGGGTAACAGATTCGCCAGGGTGTTGGCGGAATTCCCCTCCATAGTCACCTCGCAGTTCTCCACGGCCGACCCCAAGCACGGCGTGCAGCACCACATCCCCACGCAAGGCCCGCCGCTGCATGCCCGACAAGCTCCACCTCGCCAAGGAGGAGTTCCGTAAGATGGAAGAGATGGGAATCGTACGCCGCTCAGACAGCCCGTGGGCATCCCCGCTGCACATGGTGCCCAAGTCCGCAGGAGGATGGAGGCCCTGCGGAGACTACAGAAGGCTCAATGACGCCACAACCTCCGATAGAAACCCGGTACTCCACCTCCAGGACTTCCCGGCGAACCTGTACGGAGCGACCATCTTCTCCAAAATCTTAGCAATTCTAAATTCCTACCTTCACCATTTATCTCTGTCCTCTTATGTTTGCCGATTCTGTTATCCGTTCCACTATCTGCACCAGATTAGAAATTTTTTAATGTCTCACTCATAAATAATATAATATTCATTTTGATTTTCTTCTGACAGCTTCAGGCTGATCAGTAATATGTCTTGTATATTTTTGATGGAATGTGATGGAATGGAACGGAAAGAGCTACACTCCGCAGCATTTAACTGGCCGGACTGGTCTTGGACGATTGCGCTGAGAATCTCTAAATTGCTGATGGGGGTACTTTCCGTTTTAAACAAGGGAACTGCAACGGGGTATGAAACAAATTCGCTATAAAGAATGGGGATATGCATAATGGGGCATGACTTTGGAAAATAGAAACATTGAAACATAGAAACCCTTCGGTCCACAATGCGGTGAATTTACCTAGGCTTAGCCATAGTTCTCTATTGTTCTAAGCTCCAAGTACCTATCCAGGAAAATGGTTTGGAATTAATTTCCATTTAGAGTAGATTTTCCGTTTACCCTTGAGGACCTCAGCGCAGTGTATGATTCCACGTACGTCATGCATGTGAGATATTAACTTTGCTTGAGTGGTTTGAATCCGAGAAAACGTGAGTCCGACAATCGGTCAGGCAAATCCAGTATTTGAACTCGTCTGGAGATTTCGAAGTGTGTTATTCCTGGCTTATTCCAGGGACAGAAGGCTGAATGACGTGGGCGTATCGGAAGATTACGTTACAGATAGAAGCTGCTTTTAGCATTGTGTGGTTCTGATATTCTCTGTCATTCGGATAATTTTCAGAGGTAGACCATCAGCATTCGGCATTGTGTTACTGCAGAGAGTTTTCTCGGACAGAAGTGTCAATATTAAATTTATTTTCATTAGTTTGGCCGTTTAAGATTTCATCTAATAATCCCTATTTTTAAAGCAGTGGTTTTGAATTTCAGGTAGTTTGCTGACGTATTTCTTTCTGTTACTTTCTACTGTTTGATAAGTTACCAGGCTGCGTCTCGTGCTGAGAGGAATTGCGGTTCAGCTGTATTATCACCAGCGTGATTCATTGAGAGAAAATTCATCACTTTCTAAGAGTTTAAAATTGCGCCTGATCTGCTGTTTATTTGAGTCATGCTCCTGTGCGGTTTGTTCTTGCGAGGGGATTTTCTTTTTGTTTACGTAGTATATTTGTCGGTGTTAAGATTGTATTGGAGATTGTATACTGAGAGAAAAAATAACAGACTGTCATTATACTGATGAACTACTCTACATCCAGTATGTTAAAGCTGTTTTATGTGTGCTGCTACATGTACAATGGGGCAAGGCACGGAGATATTGTGTTTATTTGGAGAATAGCTTACAGGATGTGTTGGCATGTTATTTTGAATGTTTGACTTCAATTCAGATTGAAGTATATTCCGTAGATTTCTGTCGTCACGGTTTACTAGGGGGAAATCACTAATAATGCTGTGCTGTGTGATTTTCATGTACTTGTTGGCCCGAACAGTTGTACAATTTCAACTAACCTGTTCCATCTGAGCCTTGTTTTATTTGTTTCACGTTTCGTCAACTTTTATTGTTGCCGTGGTCTATGCTAGACTGCAATATAGACGCTTTATCGGCCCGCGGCGCTGGAGGCATGAGTTGAGCTGAAGCTGCTAAAGGCGTGTTCCACATTGATCTGCACGGTCACAATTTCTTTGTCGGGTGCATTCCTGATCGGCATTTGATCTTGTCTACCTCAGTTTGAATTCGGAACTGATGATCCTGACCTGTGGCACAGTAATTCTGAATGTCTCTGGTTCTCTTATATTCACAACTATTTACATGTATTTAATTACGACTTCAGAAGCTGAATTGTCTGAATAGATAATGTATGACCAGTTATGTATTATCTTGATGCACACCTCCGGTGTGAGGTCTTGTATCACTACAGGGTGCTTTGTCGTTTGGATAAATTCTATCACTATTGACAGCAGAAAATCAGACCGGATATATTTTCTTTATTTTTGTGCTGAAATGCATCACTGCCGCAATTTGTTTCTTTCACATTTCCCCCGACAAGTTAATCTCCGAAATAACACAACATGCGATGTGAAGTATTTGGGAACGGTTCGCTCATCCGTGCGTCTCCATCCATTTTAAATTTTCAAAATGCATATATTTTAATATTTTAAACATGTGAAATTCTGCACATGATGAAATCCAAATCAGCACCCAAAATGCTGGAGGAACTCAGCAGGTCAGGTTGCATCTATGGACGTGTATAAACACTTGACGTTTATTCCATCATCTACCCGAGACCTGTCTTCAGGTCTGGGAAGTAAGCAGGGAGACGCCAAAATAAATGGCGTGGGAATGGAAAAGGTGATAGATGAAGCGAAGTGGGTATAAAAGATAAAGCGTTGGAGCGAAAGGAATCTGATAAGAGAGGACAGAGGAACACAGGGAAAATAGAAGCAGGATGGGGACGACGTGTGTGGTGATAGGCGGGTGAGAATAAACATGAGGCCAGAGCGGTGAATAAAAGTCGAGGGGATGAGGAGGGAAATTTTTTAACCGACATTCATGACATCAGGTTGTCGCTCCTACTTTCTTGAGTTTATCCTCACCGTGGCACAAGAATAAGCCATGGGTTGAAAATATTGGGTCGGGATTGGGAACCAGAATTCAAATGTCTGGATACCAGAAAGCTCCGCTTTACACGACTGGAGCTCTGGTGCTCGACGACATGAAGTCCAGTTCATCATTGGTCTCGCCAAATTGGAGAAGGCCTCAATAGATCAGGTGAAGCGTTGCCTCACCTTGAAGAATTGTCTGGGGACCTAAATAGGAGGGGGTGACTGGCAGGTGTAGTAGGCTGGCCGTTTGCAGGGAAAAGAACCGTGAGGGATCAGTCGTGAGGGACGGATGACAAAGGGAATCACGGAGGGAGAGATTCATGCCGAAAGCGGAGTGATGAGGATAGGAGGTAGTGATATGTTTGTGTGAGGTATCCCTTTAAAAATATGGTCGGCCTATCTGCACTCACCTAATCTTCCCGCCGCCTTAACAGCAACAGTGTTCCTTTTGTCCTTACATACCACCCAGTGTCACCTCGCATTCAACATACTCTACACTGCAGTTTCCACCATCCTACCAAGAAACTTATACTTACCTCTCCCCCACCCCTAAATCTCCGCTTTCCGCACGGTTGTGGTGCAACATCTTTTAATTCTGTCTGGGAAGCCTCCAGCCTAATGGTGTGAATATCGAGTCTACTACAGGTAAAAGTGTTCTCCCTCCATACTTATTCTGTTCTCCACACTGGTTTCTTCTCACTTGCCTACCACCCCCTCGTGGTCCCCTCCTCCTTCTCTTTCTCCTATCGCGCATTCTCCTCTCCCAACCGACTCCTTCCTCTCCAGCCCTTTCCTGACCTGTTGCCTTCACCTATAACCTTCTTGCTATTCTCCTCTCCCTCCACCAGCTTTTCCATTCTGCCATCTTCACCCTTCCTTTCCAATTCTCAAGAAGGACATTGGAAAGAAACACCATCTGTTATTTTTTTCACTTCAGTATATGCTATCTAACCTACTGAGATCCTCAAGCTTTAAGCGTGTGCTGCTTTTAATATTTGGTAGTGAGATATCGTGCCGGAACATCCCATTCAAATGTGTCATTGCCAAGTTCTCTTTGAGCCAGTGATGCCTCGCTGTATGTCCATGTTGAACTTGCTTTAAAAATCGGTTCCCTATAATGTTCAGGTTGTTAAAAATTGTGAAAACTGACACTCATATAACGTGTTTCAGAGGCCAGGAACTTTCCATCGTAACAGCAACAACAATTTGGAACTGGTTACACTCATGAACACATTAGGTTGTCATTGCTCTCACGATGTGAATTTAAGATGGTCATTTGTCCAATATTACATTGCGGGAAGACAGTGTTGAATTTATTTGTCAGTTTTACGGCTCCGGGTTGTGACTCTGAAAGGAAAGGCAGCACTTGCCTGAAACAATTGGGCTGTTAAAGGTCTTGAAACCAAAAGAACAGAGTTGCAAATGACAACAGATGAGACCGTATCAGGGCAGCGTGAGTGTCAGGAAGTGTTGAAACCAGGGAGTTGTGTCCGTCCGTCTGGGCAGAATCTGCAGCGACACGGATAACCAATGGACAACATTCTGACCTCCTTCTTGAAAGTAGAGGAGACGTATGCTGATCAGATGGACCCTCAGTGTCGGATCCGTTTCCAAATGAGAGTGAGAGGGGAAGTCAGCACCTGCTTCAGCTGCTGCCTGAACTTAGTCTGGCTGACGGCGTAAAGAGCGGTGTTCGTGCAGCAGCTCAGGAGTTGCAGCATGTAGCACAGTTCGTTGAAAAATGGAGGTCTAGTACATGAGCCAATCTATTCCATCTCCGGGTCTCTGTAACTCTGATCACGGCTGGAAGCCCCCCGCGGGCTCTACTGGCCAGTAAAACGTTCGTGATGGTGAAAGCATTGAGCAGGATAACAACGAGGAATAGGATCACAGTCGAAAAGACGGAACGAGCGACATCGATTACTACCCAGAACAGTAACACTAGTAATTCCCATCTCTGCAGGCAAGGCTACACTATGTTAGAGGAAGTGTATACATCTTGGACCATGAAGAACCAGGAAACGTTCTTTAAACAACTCAGTGCAGTCACTGTGTTCAGAACCACAGCCGCCGTTCTCCTAATACTTCGCGTTTAGATCCTGGAAGCAAATGGCCACAAATCGATCAAAGGTGAAGGCGACGGTGAACCAAACAGAGCAATCTGTGGCGGCCTGCAATAAGAAGACGTGGGTTCTACACACGCGGACGTAAAACAGGAAGGAAAAGTCATCCGGAAAAGCCTTCGGAATTTTCATCAATATAACGTCCAGGAAAACGACCGCTAGGTCAGCCGCTGACATGGCCATCAGATAGCGGGTGACAGTTTTAGAGAGCCCACACGTTCCCCGTGATAGGATAACAATCGTCACCACATTCACTGTGAAAAGCAGAAGTACAGAAATTATACATCAAATGAGAACATCTTTGTAAAATTTACTAAGAACAAAACCAAACACTTGCACGATTCAGAGGTAGAAGTACTTACTGCTGATTGGAGACAGTGTTTAGGTCAGTCAGGGATTAATATTCAATACGAATGATATTTAGTGAAAGTGACGTCCCCCACTAGACAGAAGACACTTTGAAATCCGATATCTGACTGAGGACAAAAATGAGCGGATGTGGTTTGCGTCATTGCTCTCCCCAAATAAAATATACAATCTGAGAGAAGCATCAAATAAAAAGTTCAACAGTGAGCCAAATTCAGTCGAACAATCGAGCTGATATTTGCCCCGGTTCAGTGCAGTATCACCGATCTCCGTACATCACGGTAACAAACGGCCAAGGTCAATAAGGAAAAAAGTTGTCCTTGTTGATCGAATACCGTGACTGCGTGCAAAATTAAACCGGGGTCAATAAAATTCAGAACGTTTCAGCTGGACATGGTTCCGGGAAATGCCGCAGCCTTTGTATCTTCTACTGCTTTTGCTCTTGCGTTATCAAATCAGACATTTCACAAAAAGGCTAATCAGTATATTATAATTGACCATCTCCTTGGTCCCTTTGAATGGGCAGTGTTTAGGGTGCATAGAAAAGCTGGAAAGAGAAGAGTACTGCAGTCTGATGTTTCAGGTGGGAGTGATGCTGAGAAACACCCGGATATAGCTCCTGCGGAAACGGTCGGACGCTCATTCAGCGCCTCGGCCATTAGACCACAGGTGGAGATTGATGGAAATCATTAATACCCAATGAACACACGGGTACACCATGAGAGTGGGAGAAGGCTGCAGAGGATCGAAACTGGCGGCATGCACAAAAACAAGAGTATTTAGGTCAGCCGGAGGAGTAAAATGAAATGGTCAGGTAGGGGTCCGGTGGAGAGAGTAAGGCAATGTGACCAACAGTCAGTTAGGTACGGGTAGATTCAACATGCAGTGAACGCATTGTGAATGGCTGGGGTGGAGCATTTCGATTTTTTCAAAGCCGCCGGGTCAAGGCAAGAAGCTGTCTTGACAACATTAGTGAACCACCAAGCACGAATTTTAATGGGGCGGGATACAGATTACATAGTAGCTTCACTCACTGAATAGATGGTCTTCAAGTTTGTATTAATTCTGAAGCCACTGATTTTCCGTCTCACCCATTGTCGTCTTGCATTCAGTTGCAATTCCGACCGTAATATTCCAAACTCTCTAACCCCCACCCCACCCACCCCAGGACTGATAGAGCTGTTAGTTCTCTGCCATTTTACTTCTTTCGATAAGGTCATTAATCTGTATATACTAATCTTCCTGATTTGTTCCACAGTTACTCTTTCTGCGCATAGAATATGTTCGACTGTCTGTCGGCGGTGCAGATGTCATGCACTGCGTGTTGGTTTAACTCTATCAGAGTTGCAACCCGTGTTTTAGACTAACAAAACACAGAAATGCAGAAGGTACTTTTTTTTTTGCTTCACGGATCAGTATTTGGCCGCGCTGAATACATCGCGTGCCAGACCGGCCTTTAGCGAGAAAGTCAGACATGGCCCAAGTCTTCGTGAGGAGCAGAGTCTGAGGCGCTGCACAGATATTGGTTCGAGCTTCGGAAGGAGGACAGAGTGTAGATGAGACCGCTCCCTCTACGAAGCCAGGAATTGAACAGGGATTTATGGGTTCATCATGCCTAGTGACAGAGAGAGTCAAAGTCTTTATCAGCCGAAGGACTTTGATTCTATAGAGGAGTCAGACGTTCCTCATATGTTAACCCTCTCGTTCCCGGAATCATTCTAGTGAATCTTCTCTGAACCCTCTCCAATGTCAGCACATCCTTTCTTAAATAAGGAGACAAAAACTGCACACAGTATTCCAAGTGAGGTCTTACCAGTGCCTTATAGAGCCTCAACATCACATCCCTGCTCCTATACTCTATTCCTCTGGAAATGAATGCCAAAGCAACACAAGAAAAGAGAACGGCGCGTATCTTTGAAAATCTGCGGTAATTGGTGCCGGCTACACGAAACACTGGAGCAACTTCCTAACCTACGACAGCAACCATCTAGAAGTTCAAGAGCGGCACACCATGGGGATTCCGCTGCCTGGACATTTCCCTCTGAAATACGCCATTCTAACGTGGTAAAGAATATCGCAATTCTATTGCAGTCTCTCGGTCAGGAGCCTGGAACTGCCTCCCCAACAGCCGTGTGGGATACCTAGTCCTTAAGTACATCAGTTGTTCCACAAGACAACTGACACACCTGCTCTCAAAGACAGGTAGGGATGGACAATACAATGCTGGGACAGCTTGAGAAATTCACGGCTCTTGAACAAGTAAAGTAAAACAGAAATTGAACGTGGGGATTTGACAGCACCTCTAACTGTCGGAAAAGAGAGTAAGTCGTCAGTCTAACACGGGCGTTTTCAACATTTACCGAATATAAACGTGGAGGTACGAACATGTCACAAGTGTGTATTTGTGGGTAACGGGGGAAGAACAGACGTGACATGCGTATTGTATGCGATAATAAGACCATGGTATAGCTACCGTTCGAAATGTTTTCAACGTGAGACTTCGGCTTACCAGGGATGGCAACAACAGCAAGAATTGGGTAGTAAATCGGCGCAAAGTCCAAGAGCGCAATTTGGATCCGCTGTGATAATATTAATTCATTTGGATGAGTTTTGAAGTAAGCATCCCCATTGAAACGTTCTGATCCATTGGTGTAACTTTCCACTGAACTGATCCCAGATTCCGACCCATTCTTGAACTGTCCCACTTTGTTCTCCAGGATAGGTGCGTCGGAAGTCCGATTCCCAAGTCAGCTGAACAATGTCATTACCGGAGGCGTAGCTTGTACTGACAATCATTGTAGACATCTCTTTATTGTACTAAAGAAGCACAAAGCGATGACGCAATCAGACTCTATGGATGTTCACTTAATTCAACCCCATGCATGAATAGGTGCAGTTAACCCCTGCACAGACAGTGAAATAAAGAAGCAAGGATATAGTGGAGGGAACAGTCTGTAAGGAGCGGGGTTTAAACCTAGATGTCACTGGCATGTGATAAAGAAAACTATCACCGGGACTGATACTCCGAACATTTTCTCCAGACGGCTGGAGCATTCGTTTGTTTGTTTTTGGCATGCGCAGTCTGTAGTCGGCTTTCTAAGGCTCAAGGACGAGATGAAAACCTCAACTTAGCCAACGTACAAGCCACAACTTATAAAAAAAGAGAAATGTTCGAAGCAAAAAGGTGCCTGTAATATCTCGCTGTAGAAACATGATAGAGAATATGGCGAACCATGGTACTCTCTAAGAATATTGCATTCTCCGGTTATAATTTATCTTGTACACTCGGATCTATACTCCAACCGCGTTCGCTTTTTATAAATTAGGATATCATTTAATTACTCATTTTAAATATTTGAGCTAGGCACAAGTAACAATTCCTTGTCAATTACTTTGCACCGTCAATAGCTTCTGATTACAGTATGTGCGGAGCGGGAGCGGGATTTAAGCGCGGATGTCATGAGCATGCGGTAGAAAAAACTATCACCGGGACTGATCGTTCGAACATTCCGTCCTGACAGCTGGAGCATCAGATAGTTAATTGCTGTTATCGTTGTTCTTTTGACATGCGCAGTCTGTAGTCGGCTTGTATAAGCACTCCGTGATAAACTTTCTGAGGCTCAGGGACGAGATCAAAGCCTCAACTTCATAAACGTACAAACCGACAAAAAGCCGATGAAAAAGAGTAAGGTTTAAAGCAACAAGGCGCCTCTGAAAAATTTCGATGTCGAAACCTGATAGAGCATATGTCGTAGAGTGATGTTTCACGAAGAATATACCCTCTCCAATGCCAGCACATATATTCATTGATAAGCGGTTTCAAACAACTCACAATACTTCAAGCGTGAAGTGCCCAATGACATCTTTCACCTCCTACGACAGGAACTACTATAGGACAAGGACAAGTAGCGTTGGATGGGAAAGAGTTTATTCGGTAAGACTACTGAAATCTCTGCCACGTAACATGCACCGTTACGTTGTTTACTTTTTCATTTGTATCGTATATACACCTCATTATTTGTGAACTTATGTGTGAAACGTTGCTTCTGTCAGCCGGCTGATGGCGTAGTGGCATCAGCACCGGACTTCGGAAAGAAGGCTCCCGTGTTCGAATCCAGGCGATTCCCGTGCACGCTTTCCATCCGTGCTGGGTCGAGCTAGCAACTCCAATAAATTGCCTGCTACAGAAACATCAACACCAAAAGATGTTGATGGCCTATGCTCTCCCTCGTGAGATGAAAGGCAATTTCTCTTCTACTCCCTTCTTTACGTCTGTGCTGACCGTGAGTTACAGATGAGTTACACGGTATGGAGGAACGTTTTCTCATATACATGTGCACGGTCGAATATCAATAAACTTGAACATACTTGTTTTTATTTTCTGTCGAAATGATTGCTAGCATTCTATTTGCCTCTGTCATCAACGACTCAAGCTGCAAGTTTTTATTTAGGGAATCCTTCCACGTCCCTACATTTCTAAATTTGTTCCCGGTTTAGAAAGTGGTCTGTGACTTCATTTATTCTCGAAACTCTCGAGAGCATACACTCTATTCCATGTGCCACTTCCATATGCAACCTCCGAATCTGTCTAAATCGTTCTGCAGACTTCCAGCTACATTAAACATTACCAGCCCCTACACCTACCTTCCTATAGTCCTCCATTTAACCACAAAACTATCAGCTCCATGATCGATATGATTGACTTTTAACGGGTAATCCCTCATGATATAAACCTCTCCAGAAGATAACATCTCCCATGTATTATTATTATTTCTACTACTACTACAAATACTACATTTTCGCAGCTCAAGCTGGTAAAACCTGAGTTACGGGCATAGCCAAGCATACTCATTTGTCAGATGCTGGAAACATTTGGGCTGTTCTGGTGTTTTATAGTTTTGTAGCTTTCTGTAGATTTACATAAATATTGCTGACAGGGCCTAATAGCTTAATGCTTTTGTACCGTGGTTTTGTGATAACAGTTATATGTATTCTGTAACAACACTAGTTGCCGGCAGCCAACCTGAAACTGCTCCCTTTATTTCTACTCTTTGCGTCCTGTCAATCAGCCAGTGCTTTATCCATGCTAGAAGCTTCCCAGTAAAACCATGGGCTCGTCCTTTGTTAAGCAGCCTCATGTGTGGCACCTTGTTAAAAGCTTTCTGAAAATCCAAGTATATAACATCAACCGATTCCCCTTTGCATATGCTGTCTGCTACGTCCTTAGAGAATTCCAACACATTTGTTAAGCAAAATTTTCCTTTGAAGAAGCCATGCCGACTAGGGCCTACTTTATCATCAGTCTCTAAGTACCCTGAGACCTTATCCTTAATAATTGACTCCAGCATCTTCCCAACCACTGAGGTCAGAATAACTGGACTACATTTTGTTTTCATCAGCCTCTCTCCCTAGTTAAAAAGTGGAGTGACATTGGTAGTTTTCTAGTCTTCCGGGACCATTCTAGAATCTAGTGATCCTTCAAAGATTATAACCAATGCTTCACGATCTCTTCAGCCACCTCATTCAGAACCCTGGGTGTAAGTCCACGTGACTTACCTACCTGAAAAACTTTCTGTTTCCCAAGAGCGTTCTCTCTAGTTATGACCCTTTCATCTGGAAATTCCACCATGCTGCTGGTCTCTTCCACAGTGAGGACTGATTCGAAATACTTACACAGTTCGTCCCTTACTTCGTTGTCCCACGTTACTACCTCTACAACATCGTTTTCCAATGGTCTGATATCCACCCTCGCCTCTCTTTTACACTTTTGTGCTTGAAGAAGCTTTTGGTATTGTCTTGAATAGTATTGGCAAGCTTACTTTCATAACCAATCTTTACCTTTTTGATTATTTTTTTTTGACCGGGACTGACTGTGGCATTTCCATTAAGAAACACTGGATCTAGTTACATAGAGAGGTGTTGAGACCCATCGAGGACAGTTTACCGACCAGTTTCTGAGCGATGGTCTTTTTCAACACCAGGCTGAAGATGAAAAACAGTATCCTGGCGTATGAGTTACTAATTCCTGATGGGACACGACAGAGTGAGAGTGCAGATCTGGATCGATTTGAGTGATAGAGGAACTAGAAATGTTCCAATGAAGATCAGATTTAATGTCATTGAAAGTGAGCCACTCAAAACAATTCATTTTTTCCCCAGTGGTTAGTGTCTCTGGACTGTAGTCGTTGAGACGACTTTCCAGGAAGTGTGACGTTGCGTGGTGCGTGGGAGATTCTCTCAATGTCTGCCTCTGTGTCTGACACAAGAATTTTGTAAAGTGACACCAGGCGTGAGAATTTCTGAATGACTGATCCTGTAAGTGTATCATGGAATGGTGTGGAGGGAATTCCCGATGTTTGTCCCTGTGGGTGTGCGATCGGACGGTGTGGAGGGAAGGTCACTCTGTTTCTAAACCCGGGTGCATGTGATAGGACGGTGTGGAGGGAGATTCAATCTGTGATCCGGGTTGTGTGTGATGGGAAGATCTGCAGGAAGCTTCACTCTGTGTCTGACCCATGGAGTGTCTGATAGGACAGTGTGGCAGTAGTGTTTGAATCTGGGAATTTGTGATGAGACGGGGTGGAGGGAACTTCACTCTGTGTCTGACACTGGGAGTATGTTTCTCCTCTAATGAGACTCAAGTCCGATACCAAGACAGGATGTTACAGCGGTTTATTGATTTCATCATGATTATGTAAATTAAACAATGAGTGAGCTACTAACTTGCGGGAATAAATAAATAAGGGGATCCCGATTCACTCACAGTCACACACAATCAACTGACCGGCGACAACAAGAGACAGTTTGAATAATTAATCCCGTTTCTCACCGTCACTTTGCATTGCGAAACCAATGATTATGAAATCACACTTCAGGGCCGTGTCCGGGTTTGCTACAGATCAACGGTCACTGACGAGGGATCTGTCAAATTAACATCATTATTTTGGCCAGTTTGCCGAATGCACCGTCCTCAGCCCAAAGTGAAAAAAAGAATTGCTCCCAACACACACAAAACATTGGTGTGTGTTGTGTGCATTTTGTGTGTGTTGTTTGAATTTCCAGAATCTGCAGATTTCCTTGTGTTTGCGTTTTTAAAAAGGATTCTCCTCCGGGATATCCCGCCCCGGGTCACTAGTGTCCCAGACTGAGCCCCGGCCTCCGGGCTCTTCCAGTCTGTGTAATTCCCTGGGGTCTCACTTGGGGGAGCCTAGAACCCGCACATCAGTAATTGGCACGGCGAGACAGGAGACGGAAATACGTCACTGCGGGTTCGGGATCGCTTCGGATGTCGCGGTGTGCGAGACTGGAGTCAGTTCCGTTAAAACCGTTGGGAATTAAACCTGGCGCGCAGCCATTAAAGGGGAGGGCGGGGAATCGGCCAGAATGGACCACCCTACAGGTGGGAATGTTCATACATTCAGATCTTCACACTCTCAGTGTCAGTCCGGGTCTGTCTCCCTGCAGAGGTCTCAGTTCCATCTCTCCGGTCTCACTGAACTCATTGTCCCCCAGTCTGAAACAGATGGAGGAATAAAGATGAAACAAACAGATTATTCAACAGCGTCAGGAACAGGGGACCGTGGATAATGTTTCAACAACACTCACTGACAAATATCATCAGAAATCCCGCGGATCCGCTGATATTTTATCACATTGAACAATAACACAAACGCTCACTCAATCCACTCCAGACTCCGGAGGGTCAGTATGAGGCGGCGGAGAGCGGGGACAGATCAGTCTGTCAGCGAATTCCATCCCAGGTCCAGATCAGTCACTGATGGATTTGTACTGAGAGCGGAGACGAGATCCTCGGCACCAGAATCTGTGAGACCGACATTGTCCAGCCTGGAGATGAGAGAGAGTGAGGGTGAAGGACACAGAGAGACAGGAGACGGTACAAATCCCCAGTGTTTATCAGTAACACAATTATTGATCACATTAATGTTCAGTGTCAGACACCCAGTGACTGTAAACACAATCTCCCACAGTCTGGTACTTACCACAGTTTATGTATTTTACACTTCGGGTTCCTCAGAGCCGCAGACACCAGTTTCACTCCTGAATCTCCCAGTTTATTATAACTCAGGTTCAGCTCAATCAGTGATGGGTTTGTACTGAGAGCGGAGGCGAGATCCTCGGCTCCAGAATGTGTGAGACCGACCTTCCCCAGCCTGGAGATAAGAGAGAGTGAGGGTGAAAGACACAGAGAGACAGGAGACGGTACATATCCCCAGTGGTTATCAGTAACACAATTACTGATCACATTAATGTTCAGTGTCAGCCATCCAGTGACTGTAAGCACAATTTCCCACAGTCTGGTACTGACCGCAGTTTCTGTATTTTACACTCTGGGTTCCGCAGAGCCGCAGACACCAGTTTCAATCCTGAATCTCCCAGTTTATTATAATTCAGGTCCAGCTCCGTCAGTGATGGTTTTGTACTGAGAGCGGAGACGAGATCCTCGGCACTAGAATCTGTGAGACCGACATCCCTCAGCCTGGAGAAGAGAGAGAGAGTGAGGGTGATGGACACAGAGAGACAGGAGACAGTACAAATCCCCAGTTTTTATCAGTAACACAATTACTGATCACATTAATGTTCAGAGTCAAAGACCCAGTGACTGTAAACAACATCTCCCAGAGTCAGGTACTTACCCCAGTTTCTGTATTTTACACTCCGGGTTCCTCAGAGCCGCAGACACCAGTTTCACTGCTGAATCTCGCAGTTTGTTACCCTCAAGTCTAAACACAAGCAGAGAAAAATGATGAACAAAGTGATTCAAACCGTGGGTCTGAGGAAATTTCTCTCAAGTGATATTTCAGGAAATATTTCAGGATATTTCAGGAAACATTAAACCCTTCAGTAAATCACTGATCGGAGTTCCCATCACTGTCAATGTCCCTCACTGACCAGCTCCAGGGTATTCACCGAATTCCAGTAATTTAGTCTGTCGGTGTGACCCTGTAAATTCCACATATTCTGTCCCATTCCACGATGGTTAGAAAAGTTCCTGAAGTGAGAGGGTCGGAAGGGGCAGGTTTGAAGTATGGAAGAAAGTCCAACAGTGAGGAAGGTTTGTGAATGGGAAAGTGTCGATGAGAGATGGTGGAAGAGACCCCACCTGAGGAAAAGGGATAGGAAGACAGAACCTGCAGGAGGAGGGAGGATGGGGAAGAGAGATTCCACAGGTGGAAGGTGGACGGAGAAGAGTGATCCCACAGGATGAACGGGGTGGGGATGAGAGATCCCACAGGAGGAAGGGGTATGGGAAAGAGAGATCCCACAGGAGGAAGAACATAAGAACATAAGAGATAGGAGCAGGGGTAGGCCAATCGGCCCCTCAAGCCTGCTCCGTCAATCAACAAGATCATGGCTGATCCAATCTTAACTCTAGTTTTCACCGAATCCCACAAGGCAACAGTGCCAACCAACAGGGGTACCATGCCGCCCATTTTATTTTATTATTCATCCCGCCCAAACCCATGTGATCACCCGGGGGTAAAAAACCGAGTTGCCAATTGAGGAGAAAAAATCTGGAAAATTCCTCTCCGACCCATCCAGGCTATCGAAAACTGGTCCAGGAGATCACATGGCTGATCTAAACCTAGCCTCATGGCCACTTACCTGCTCGCTCACCGTATCCCCTAATACCATTTTTATCCAGGAAAATGTCTATCTCCGTTTTGAATTTATTCAGTGTAGTAGCTTCCACAGCTCTCTGGGGCAGTAAATTCCACAGCCCCACTACCCTCTGAGTGAAGAAATTTCTCCGCATCTCAGTCCTGGAATGGCATCCCCTTATTTTAAGATTATACCCCCTAGTCCTAGTTTCACCCATCATTGGGAACATTCTCCCCGCATCCACCTGATCAAGCCCCTTCACAATCTTATATGTTTCAATAAGATCGCCTCACATTCTTCGGAACTCCAATGAGTAGAGTCCCAATCTACTCAACCTCTCATCATACATCAACCCACCCATCCCCGGAATTAACCTAGTGAACCTGCTCTGCACTGCCTCGAGAGCCAGTATGTCCTTTCTTAAATATGGACACCAGAACTGCACGCAGTACTCCAGGTGTGGTCTCACCAATACCCGGTACAACTGCAGTAAGACCTCCCTGTTCTTATACTCCATCCCCCTAGCAATAAAAGCCAGCATTCCATTGGCATTCTTGACCACCTGCTGCACTTGCATACTAACTTTTTGTGTTTCCTGCACCAGGACCCCCAGATCCCTTTGCACAGAAGCACTTTCCAGTTTCTCTCCATTTAGATAATAACTTGCTCCATTATTTTTCCTGCCAAAATGCAAGACCTCACACTTGTCAGTATTATATTTCATCTGCCAAATGTCTGCCCAATCACTCAGCCTATCTATGTCCCCCTGCAGAGTTTCAATGTCCTCCACACTCATTGCACTCCCTCCCATCTTTGTGTCATCAGCAAACTTCGATACGTTGCACTTAGTCCCTTTCTCCAAATCATTTATATAGATTGTAAAGAGTTGGGGTCCCAACACCGACCCCTGCGGAACACCACTAGTCACCAACTGCCAGTCTGAGAATAAACCATTTATCCCAACTCTCTGTTTTCTGTTAGAAAGCCAATCCTCCACCCATGCCAGAATGTTATCTCCAATCCCATGATTTTTTTTTACTTTAAGTAATAATCTTTGGTGTGGCACCTTGTCAAATGGCTTTTGGAAGTCCAAATACACCACATCCACTGGTTCCCCTTTATCTACCCTATATGCTATGTCCTCAAAGAACTCCAACAAATTTGTCAAACATGACTTCCCTTTTGTAAAGTCATGCGGACTTTGTCCTATTAAGCTATGTTTATCCAAATGCCCTGTTACTGTTTCCTTAATTATCGATTCCAACATTTTGCCAACCACAGATGTTAGGCTAACTGGCCTATAATTCCCAGCCTTCTGTCTATTGCCCTTTTTAAATAAAGGAGTTACATTAGCATTTTTACAATCTGCCGGGACCATTGCCGAGTCCAGCGAGTTTTGAAAAATTATCACTAATCCATCCACAATCCCGACCGCCACTTCCCTTAAGACCCTAGGATGCAAGCCATCCGGTCTAGGGGATTTATCCACCCTCAGTCCCATTAATTTATCAAGTACCATTACCTTGGTGATTTGAATCGTATTTAGCTTGTCTCCCCCTAGAGCCCCCTGTTTATCCAATGTTGGGATATTTTGAGAGTTCTCTACTGTGAAAACTGATACAAAATATTTGTTCAGCGTTCCCGCCATCTCCATGTCACCTACCATTAATTTCCCGGTCTCATCTTCTAGGGGACCAAAATTTACTTTAGCCACCCTTTTTCTTTTTATGTAACTATAAAAACTCTTACTATCTGCTTTTATGTTTTTCGCCAATTTACTTTCATAATCTATCTTCCCCTTCTTAATCAATCTTTTTGTTATTTGCTGCTGATCTTTAAAAGATTCTCGATCTTCAATCTTCCCACTAGATTTAGCTACCTTATATAACTTTCTTTTTAGTCGTATACTTTGCTTTATTTCTTTACTTAGCCACGGATAACTATTTTTTTCTTTTACACCCTTTTTTTCTTCAGTGGAATATATTTTTCTTGATAGTTGTAAAATAGCTCCTTAAATATACACCACTGATCAAGTACCGATCTACCCTTTAATCTATTTTCCCAATCCATCTTAAGCAATTCCGCTCTCATACCATCATAGTCTCCTTTATTTAAGCTCAGTACGCTTGTTTGAGATCCAACCCTCTCATCCTCTAATTGAATATGGAATTCGACCATGTTATGGTCACTCATTCCAAGGGGATCCTTTACTAGGACATTTTTTATTAGTCCTGTCTCATTACACAGGACCAGATCTAAGACTGCTTGCCCCCTTGTTGGCTCAGTAACATATTGTTCAAGGAACCCATCCCAAATACACTCAATAAACTCTTCTTCAAGGCTGCCGTGTCCGACTTGATTAGTCCAGTCAATATGAAAGTTAAAGTCCCCCATAATTATAGCTGTTCCCTTATTACAAGCCCCAACTATTTCCTGATTTATGCTCCGACCAACTGAGTTACAGCTGTTTGGAGGCCTATAGACTACTCCCACCACTTCTCTTTTCCCTTTACTATTTCTTATTTCTACCCAAATTGTTTCGTTATCCTGATCCTTTGAGCCAATATCATTTCGCTTTATTGCAGTGATTTCTTGCTTTATTAACATAGCCACCCCACCTCCTTTTCCTTCTTGCCTGTCTCTCCTAATTGTCGAATACCCTTGTATGTTTAATTCCCAGTCCTGGTCACCCTGCAGCCATGTTTCCGTAATTGCCACAATATCATAACCATACGTAATTATTTGTACCGTCAACTCATCAATTTTATTCATAATACTACGTTCATTTAAATAAAGGACTTTCAAATATGTTTGACACTTATTTCCTACCTTACGCTTATCTCCGTACATTGTTTCCCCTCCTGACACACTCTGTCTTTTTATTCCTCCACTTTTACCTACATCTATTACCTTCTCTATTGTCTTTTTAATTATTTGCTCTCTAGAATCCCCCTCCCCCCCCCCCCCCCCCCCCCCCCCCCCCACTAGTTAGTTTAAAGACCTCTCTGCAGCCCTAGTTATATGATTCACCAGGACACTAATCCCAGCCCGGTTCAGGTGAAGCCCGTCCCTCCGGAACAGTTCTCTCCTGTGCCAGTGTCCCAAGAAGCAAAACCCACTTCTACCACACCAGTCTTTGAGCCACGCGTTTAACTCCCTAATTTTATTTAACTTAGCCAAATTTGCTCGTGGCTCAGGTAATAATCCAGAGATTATTACCCCTGAGGTTCTGTTTTTTTAATTTGACCCCTAGCTGCTCATTTTCCTGTAACAGAACCTTCTTCCTTGTCCTATCTATGTCATTGGTACCGATGTGTATTAAGACAACTGGATCCTCCCCCTCCCACTGCAAGTTTCTCTCCAGCCCAGAAGAGATGTCCTTAACCCTGGCACCAGGCAGGCAACATAGCCTTCGGGACTCTCACTCTCGGTTGCAGAGAACCCTATCTATCCCACTGACGATACTGTCCCCTATTACTACAACATTTCTATTGACTCCCCCCTCTGGAATGGCCCCCCACTCCACGGTGCTATGGGCAGGTTGCTCATCCTGCCCACAGTCCCTGCTCCTGCCCTCACAGGGAGTTAAAGCCTCAAATCTGTTGGACAAGAGCAAGGCCTGCATCTCTTCCAGCCCTACCTCCTGGATTCCCCTACTTGCCTCACTCATAGCCACACCATCCTGTGCTTGACTGCAATCTACATTATTTAATCTATTAGGTGTGGCTATCTCCTGGTACACAGAGTCCAGGTAACTATCCCCCTCCCTGATGTGTCGCAGTGTCTGAAGCTCGGACTGCAGCTCATCAATATGAAGCTGGATTTCCTCGAGCAACAAACACTTGCTGCAAATGTAGTCGCCGTGTCCCTCAATGGGGTCCACCGGTTCCCACATCTCGCAGCAGTAACACATCACCTGCTCCATGCTATACAGTTAATTTAATGTACTAGTATTAGTTATGCAAGAACCCTTTGCCCCAATACAGCTAACTATCACACTATTTAACAATACTTTTAAAGTCATAAGTGTAAAAGGAAGCAGGACTACTTACCAATACTTACCAAGCAACTAGCTGTGAGAGCTCTGCAGCTCCGGTCTTCCTCGCCTCGCCCGGTTCCGCCGAAGCCCGTTGAGCCAAAGCCCTTAGGCCTCCACTCTACTCCCGGCTCACTCCACTGCCCGCAATGACGCTGCCCACTGTATTGGGCTGTGTTCCTTTTAAATCTCCCGCACTTCACTGCCCGACGTCACACGCCTGTACAGTCCCGCCTCTCTCAACTCAGATGAAAACCGGTAAAATTCAAAATGGCTTCCGCCTCACTCTTGCTCCGATTCTCAGAAGTCCTTCTCCGAAAATCTGAAAGGAGTGAAATTTTACCCCTTACCAAAGGAAATTATAATCAATGTCGATTAGTAACTCAATTTCGATGGTCAATAAACGGGATAAAATATTTAGGTATTAGAGTTGATAATGATGTAAAAAATTTATATAAACAAAATTATTTGCCATTATTAAAAAAAAGAGGATCTTGATAAATGGATGATGTTACCAATAACATTAATAGGTAGAGTTAATGCTGTAAAAATGAATATATTTCCTAGATTGCAATATTTATTTCAAACTTTACCAATACAATTACCTCAGAAGTTTTTTCAAGAACTGAATAAATATGTAAGGAAATTTCTTTGGAAAGGAAAGATGTCAAGAATATCATTGGAAAAATTGACATGTAAATTTGATTTAGGAGGGTTACAACTTCCAAATTTTAAGAATTATTATAAAGCAAATCAACTTAGATTTATTGCGTCTTTTTTTGATGAAGAAAAACCGGCATGGATTAGAATAGAATTAGATAAGATAGGAGAAAATATACCAGAAGATTATATATGTAAATGGGAATCTAAATGGATACGGGAAAAAAAGAATCTCCTATATTAAGACACTTGATTGATTTATGGAATAAGGTAACTATGGACGATGAGATAAAGAAATCTTTATTAGCAAAAAGAACTTTAATTCAAAATAGGCTTATTCCTTTTAGAATAGATAATAAACTTTTACATAATTGGTTCCAAAAGGGGATTAAATATATAGGTGATTGTTTTGAAGGAGGTATATTGATGTCGTTTGATCAATTAAAAAATAGATATAAAATATCAAATAACACTCTGTTCTGTTATTTTCAATTAAAGGCTTATTTATGAGAAAAGCTGGGTCAAACAACGTTGATGCCAAAATCTAGTGAAATAGAAATATTAATTCAAAAAGGTAAAATTAAAAAATTTACATCTTGTATGTATAATTTGATTCAAAAACATACAATTAAATCAGGAATTCATAAATCAAGACAAAAATGGGAATTTGATTTGAATGTTAAAATTGATGGAAAAAACTGGTCAAGATTATATTCTGATAGTATGAGAAATACAAAAAATGTTCGACTTAGATTAATACAATATAATTTTTTACATCAATTATATATAACACCACAGAAAATAAATAGGTTAAATTCAAATATGTCTGACCAATGTTTTCGATGTAATCAAGAAATTGGTACTTTTTTTACATTCTACTTGGTCTTGTTTTAAAATTCAACCATTTTGGATAAATCTAAAACTTTTATTGGAACAAATTACTGGAGTACAACTCCCACATAGTCCAGTATTATTTTTATTAGGAGACATTGAAGGGACAATATCGAAAGTTAAATTGAATAAGTATCAGAACAAATTGATAAAAATTGCATTGACAGTAGCCAAAAAAGTTATCGCAGTTACTTGGAAATCTGATTTATATTTAACTATGGATTGTTGAATTGATGAAATACATAGTTGCATTCCACTTGAAAAAATTACATACAATCTAAGAAATGAATATGATATATTTTTGAAAATTTGGCTCCCATACCTACAAAAGATAGGATTAAATACATAGGTCCTTTGAAGATAAAATTATAAAGTAATTGGGGAAAGTAAAAATAAATATTAAAATTATTTTGAACTCCATGGAGCATGCGGGGATCCTCCGATATCCAGGCAATCTTTCTCTTTTTTTTTCTCTCTTTAGATAAGGTTTAAGGGGGGAGGGGGGAGGGTTAATATTATTTTTCTCACTATTTATCATCACATTTATTCTTTGTAATTTTCGGACCGAGATGAGGAAAAACTTCTTCACACAGAGAGTGGAGAATCTGTGGAATTCTCTGCTACAGGAAACAGTTGAGGCCAGTTCATTGGCTATATTTGGATATGGCCCTTGTGGCTAAAGGGATTGGGGGTATGGAGAGAAAGCAGGTACAGGGTTCTGAGTTGGATGATCTGCCATGATCATACTGAATGGCGGTGCAGGCTCGAAGGGCCGAATGGCCTACTCCTGCACCTATTTTCTATGTTTCTATCCACTGTCAACCCTTTAAATATCATTTGCCAGTCTGTCTTAGCTAATTCACATCTCATATCTTCAAAGTTGCCCTTCTTTAAGTTCAGAACATTTGGTTCTGAATTAACTATGTCACTCTCCATCTTAATGAAGTATTCCACCATATTATGGTCTCTCTTACACAAGGGGCCTCACATGACAAGATTGCTAATTAACCCTTCCTCATTGCTCAATACCAAGTCTAGAATGTCCTGTTCTCTAGTTGGTTCCTCGACATGTTGGTTCAGAAAACCATCCCGCACATATTCTAAGAAATCCTCTTCCTCTGCACCCTTACCAATTTGGTTCACCCAATCTATATGTAGATTGAAGTCACACATTACAACTGCTCCTTCTTTTTTGCACGCCTTTCTAATTTCCTGTTTAATGCCATCCCCAACTTCACTACTACTGTTAGGTGGCCTGTACACAACTCCCACCAGCGTTTTATGCCCCTTAGTGTTACGCAGCTCTACCCATATCGATTCCACATCCTCCAGGCTAATGTCCTTCCTTTCTATTGCGTTAATCTCTTCTCTAACCAGCAACGCTACCCCACCTCCTTTTCTTTCCTGTCTATCCCGCCTTAATGTTGAATATCCCTGGATGTTGAGCTCCCATCCTTGGTCACCCTGGAGCCATGTCTCTGTGATCCCAACTATATCATATTCATTAATAACTATCTGCACATTCAATTCATCCACCTTATTACGAATATTCCTTGCATTGACACACAAAACCTTCAGGCTTGTTTTTACAACACTCTTAGCCCTTATACAATTATGTTGAAAAGTGGCCCTTTTTGATTTTTGCCCTGGATTTGACTGCCTGCCACTTTTACTTTTCACCTTACTACTTTTTGCTTCTACTCTCATTTTGCACCCCTCTGTCTCTCTGCACTTGTTCCTATCCCCCTGCCACATTAGTTTCAATCCTCCTGAACAACAGTAGCAAACACTCCCCCTAGGATTAGGAGGAGGGACAGCCCTCAGTGATTCCTGTGTATGCACCCTGGAAGCCTCAAGAAATGATAATGATCATGAATCAGGCCCCAGATAGAAAAGAAAAACCAGCACAGTTTGCTCAGTGTGTCCACAGTACTACACAAAAGTTTAATGTGACTCTGCAAGATTTATTTGGTCTCTGCTGCATGATTCTCTCAGCTGATGAGGGGTGGAAATTGAAGGCAGAATTGAGATACCAAACCTATCAGCAGTCACAGGCGGAAAAACATAATGAGAATGAACAGATGGACCAAATCATTCAAGCTTTGGAAAGGGCTCTCCAGCAACCTGTAAACATCACTAAAGTACCTGAATGCAAACATAAGGCTGGGGAATCGGGACCAGACTATTGAAAGCGATTTGTGGCCTGCTACGGCACCTTTGCAGGAGACCAAGACTTTAATGATGGGAATCTGTTCCCCCAGTTCAATGCCCTACTGCTCCAATGCTTACCAACTAAGTTAGCCAACATGATTAAAACAAATAATATGGATTGGACTGACAATGACCGAAATCAAATGTGACGAGCTTTGACATATCATTAGGACCCAACTTTCGAATCTCGATCAACCCCGAAGGGAACTAATATTAGAGCTGAATATGCTCAGCGGGAAGAAGGACGCGAGCGGGCTATATCTGAGGAACAAAAATGGGAGAAAAAACCTAGCACGGGACAGGTAGGGACAACAACCCATTTAGAAACTGACAAGAAGATGCTTCCAACCATGATTGCCAACCCTCAGGAAGAGCCCAATGTAATATTGCAAGTTGCTGGAAATCCAGTTCCGTTTATGATTGATATGAGGCAACCACAACCACTCTCGATCAGGAAATAGTATTGGAAAAGGGATTCCAGCTATCAGACATTATAATCACTCTGTCAGGGTTCGAAGGCACGGAACGTACGTATTCACGTACGCAGCCACTGCAGGTGGAATTCCAGGGGAGCCAGTGTGAGGTTTCATTTACAGTCACCACCAGACGGGGGGTGTAATCTAGCAGGGAGAGACTTGCTCTATCTGTTGGAAGTCGAGATTCTTTGCACAGACAATCCTGTCACCCTTGACAGGTGAACAACCGGCAGCTTCCCCAGTTTCCGACCCCCAAGTGGAGGGCACTTAATTTAGATTCCACTCCTTCTGCCAGCAGCCGACCCTCATGTGACTCTGTGCTTTGACCCTACGGGGTGCGCCACTGAGGAAAGCCAATATTATGCACCCCTCGACGGACAGAAGTTCCCAGTCACAGTGATTAGACAGGTTAAAGGAAGAGACGGTATTGCATTACTGGCCGAATTTCCAGATTTACTTTGGCGACAGACAGAACTGGTAGTTCCCCATACCACCATTAGGGTTTGCACTGGGTTCAAGCCAAAGAGCCCAGGGTTCCTGGCCTACACCCTAACGAAACAAGCCTCCAGCACCGAGGGAGACTGGCAAGACTTGGCCGCGGGTCTAGTCTAATACGGGAAGGAGTCTGAGGTGAAGACGGGATATCTGGTAAGACAACCTTTTAATAGTGTCCAATCCCAAGATGCTGTATCCCATCTCTGTGTAATTTCAGGCCAAGAAATCTGTCGCACCAACTGTCCCCCTGTCTGGATCACCATGAAAGAAGGACAGACTCTCCCATCCATTCTGCAATATCCCCTCAATCCCGAGGCAACGTTTTATGAGGAAGGAAGCTCCTTTGTGGATCCAGCAGGAAAACGATATCCTGACTATGCGATAGTGATGGACAGTGAAGTAATTGAGCAAGCCTCTTTTGAAGCAGCTGTCTCTGCCCAGAAGGCTGAGCTGTTTGCTCTGACTCGTGCCTGTATCCCAGCAACACCCTAAAGTGGGAACGTTTACACAGACTCCCGTTATGCATTTGGAATTGTACATGACTACAGGGCTCTCTGGGAACATGGGGATTCCTGACTTCCTCTGGCCACCCCATTAGTAATGTCACCTTTGGAAAGAACTTACACACCACTCTACAGCTACCTCGAGTTTTGTTCTTCTCAGGGGAACACCTCTGAGGAGGAGTGAAAACTGTGGTCCCAGATGGGGTGCCAGAAAGACCCCAACCTAGGTTTTTGGATCACCCCAGCGGGGCAGGTTTGTGTTCCTACAGAGTTTTTACCAATATTGGTCGATTATATACATAATTGTACACACCTGGGAAAGGAGGGAATGGTTGGTATCCTGTACCCTGCACACCGGGTATGACTCCCTTGACAGGTGGATCCTTTTCTGTGTCTACAAGTTGATTTTATTGAATTGCCTAGAGTACATTGCTATAGATACTGCTTAGTTATTATAGATGTGTTTAGTAGATGGGTTGAAGCTGTTCCAACTACCAATAATACTGTTATGACTGTTGTGAAGGTATTATTACGGGAAATACTTCCCGGGTACGGCCTGGCAGAGATGCTGAGCTCTGACAATGACCCACACTTCGTGATGAAAGTAAACAAAGGCGTACGTAACAAACTAGGTATCAAGCAACAATTCCACTGTGTACACCACCCATGGGCCGCTGGCACAGTGGAGAGAGCCAATGGCACTCTGAAGAGTAAATTGGCCAAACTAACAGTGGAGACTGGACTCGGTTGAAGGTCCTACCATCACCCAGTTCCATATGAGGGTTACCCCACAGGGGAAAACAGGGTTGTCACCAGCTGAAATCATTTATGGATGGCCCATGATGACACCCTGGGGACTAAGACCTTGTGTACCATTGCTCCCAGAAAGTCTACCAGCAAAATTGGATATTCATACCCAAGGGGAAGACATGGGGACATATATATGCCAACTAACCAAAATTTTTCAAGCATACATTCACAGGTACGACAGGCTTACAAGGAAGAGAACTACTCTGCAGAGAGGGGTGACTATCCCACCATGGAACCTGGGATATTTTTTTCCTGACAAACAACTGGGATTGAGGGAATCTTGGACCTCGGTGGAGAGGACCATATTAGGTGTTGCTGACCACTCACATGGGTGTGAAACTGAAGGGGCAATCTCGGTGGATACATCATTAGGTGCCAAACATGTTACTGAAGGAACTGAGTAGAAGGTCTCTCTCGGACTAATGGGAATGTATTGGTTGTTAGTGGTGTTCATGTTTATGTCTTTGAGAGGGCTCACCCCAGCATCCGGGGGCCCCCATGTTAACACATTTCTGTCTTTCTGTCATACTTATGCCAAACAGGTAGAACTCAGGGCCTGCTGGGTTTGTGCTGAAATTCCACAGCATGGTAAAACTATGCTTCCAATGTCAGTAATCCTGCTCAACCAGAGTGAGGAACTCTCAGCCTGGGCTTTCTCAAATAACATCCGGGGAAGTGAGATGAGGACCTGTGGTCCAGTCATAGATGACTGTGGCTGTCAGTGTTTTGAGGAATGGTGTCTCAGGCCCCCACCAAACGGAACTTCCAACACTGGGAAACATGCATCCTGGCCATACTTGCAGGTGCCCAGCAGCTGAGAGGAACAACTGAGACTGATTGATTTTGGATGATTACTTTTCTCTCCTATGGAGTAGCCGGGAATTTATGAGAGATAATCAATTTGGATACAGCACTTGAGGAGCTGGCCACAATACTGCAGGGGCCCTGACAGAAACACAGGCCCAAGTAACAGAAATATCCACTGAAATTATTGCAATATGACAAACAGTCCTACAGAATTGTATGGCTTTAGATTTTATCCCAGCTGAGAAAGAGGGAACCTGTGCTGTTACTGACCCAGAATGCTGCACCTATATCCCTGATGAGGCTACTAACGTTACATCCCTCTCCAAGCACACTGCCAAGGAGACTGACAGCATCAAGAGAGTAGGGCAGGATTTACACGGGTTCACCGAAGGATCGAAACGGTGATCTTGAAGGCCTGTTTGGTAATATGTGGGGCATGATACTGCATTATGGCCTAATAGTTGTACATATCTTTGTTATAATTACTGTTGTACACTGTCATTACCCACTGAGAAGTCAAAGCTGTACTCGGTTGCTTTCTCTGTAAAACGTTACTGCTTTGTTGATCATGTAATGATCTAAAGGAGGGAATGATAAAGTATGTAAAAGGGTTAACACTACATTAAAAATAGCAGCCTGTTTTTCTGAAAGAATCTTCTGATGATCAACCAATGTGCTAAGCCGTGCTGAGCCATATTTCTTCTTCAGGGTCGCTAGCTCGGGTTTCAGGATGCTTATCTCCTTGTGCACTCATGTGTAGAGATAGGACAGCTTCTGTCTGTTCTGTGTGTGTAAGCCATTATGACTATTTTGTAATTTGTCTTTAGGGTCTGTCATGTAGTAAATATCTTTGGCTCCAGCCTGTGTTGCGTGGGGAGTATCTGGATGGATATATCTGTGGTGTAAGGGGAATTGTTAGTCAGTTAGTGGATTGGGTGGGAACAGTCATCGACTGTGTCTGTCTGAGTGACCAACTGAGTAAGCCTCAGGTGCTTGGAACAAAGCATTTGTACTTATACGGTCTCTGAGTGACTCTCTCCAGATTCGACTTCCACAGAATAGGAGTGGTTTTAAAGGGCTGGAAGCTGGAAGCTCATTACCAGACCTGGACTGATTGCAACTGGGTCTGACAGAGGCATAAATGGTTCTTCTGGTCACAATCAGTCTCACTCGAACTATATCCCACCTTCCTTTATACAGGTATGTAATGTCTAAAGGATCAGAGTTTGAGTAAATGAGACTCACCAAACTTTCTCCTGACTGAATAAATGGAATCTCCGAGTCTCTTGAGGCAGAGCTGTTCTCTCCAGTTAATGCTTTCAGTCCTCAGGCTGGTTCACTTGTTGCTGTTCCCTCGTCTTCAGCCGTGGTTTGCTTCTAGTTGGGCTTTTTCTTCCAATAAACCTCTCACCGCAGGTCTAACTTTAACCAGAGAGATAATGAAGCACAATAACAATAAAAAGGAGAACCAAACATTTCTGGTTAATGTTACTAAGAACAAAACGTTGAAGGCTGATATAATGATCTCAGTAAACATTTTTTTATTGTCATTCACACATCACAAAATGATATGGGATAAGGAGGAGCCATCATTCAGTCAGGAACAGAATTAGATGATTCGATCCATCTGGTCTGCCCCACCATTTAACCACAGCTGATTTTCATTCCAACACCATATTCCTGCCTTCCTCCTGTAACCCTGAGCTACTCAGCAATCAGGAATATGTTAATCTCTGTCATAAATATACCCAAATGGCAGCTTCAACCAGCCTCTGTGGCAACAAATTCCACAGATCAGACATCTTCTGGCCAAAAAATTCTTCTCCTCTCAGTTTTAAATGGAAGCTTCTTTATTCCGAGACTGTGCTGTCAGATCACAGTCTAATGGAAACATACTCTCCATGTCCACTGTATCCAGGCTTTTCAGCAGTTGGTAGGTTTACTTAACCAAACATCCCCCACCACCCCCACCGTCCCTCTGAACTCCACTGAGCACAGGTCCAGAGCCATCAAATGCTCCTCATACATAACGCCGAACATTCCTGAGATTATTTTTGTAAACCTTGTTCGCAGCAACTGTACTGAACACATTTCTAGGAATAACAAACTAATTGGTACCAGGGTAATTTGCAGGGGAAAGTTGTGGTTACTTTACTGTTCTACTATCACAGAGTGAGCCATTTCCATGTCCATATTAAAACCGGTACATTTCAGGAAACATAATCCAATCCTGAGTGAATGTAATAAAAAGAAATTGGAATTACCAAACTGCTCAGCATGTAAGGAACAGCTGTGGGGACAGGAACAATCTTTACAATTCAGGTTAAAAACATTTTGTCACGATGACTTCATTTTCAGTTTTTAATGCAGATCTCCAGCAACTTGAGATTCTGCCCGATTTCCACCACTTTATCCAGATTTGACTTCCACAACATGCGAGTGATTTTAAAGGGCTGGGGTGCTGGAAGCACATTATCAGACCTGCAGTGATTGCAACTAGGTCTGACAGAGGCATAAATGGTTCTTCTGGGCACATTCAGTCTCACTCCAACTATTTCCCACCTTCTATTGTACAGGTATGTAATGTATAAAGGACCAGTGTTTGAGTAAATGAGACTCACCAAACTTCCTCCTCACTGACTCACTGGGAACTTCAAGTCAGCTGATTCAGAGGTGTTCTCTCCAGTTGATGCTCTCAGTCCTCAGGCTGGTTCACTTGTTGCTATTCCCACATCTTCAGCCATGGTTTGCTTCCAGTTGTGGTTTTTCTTCCAATAAACATCTCACCGCAGGTCTAACATTAACCAGAGAGATAATGAAGCACATTAACAATGAAAAGGAGAACCAAACATTTCTGCTTAATGTTACTAAGAACAAAACTCACCGAAATTTAAACGTTGAAGCCAAATATAATCATCTCAGTGAACAATCTTTTATTGTCCCTCACACATCACAAAACAATATGGGATAAGAAGGAGCCATCATTCTGTCATGGTAATACATAAGACACAGGAACAGGATTAGGTGATTTGTTCCATCTGGGCTATAAACGTGCAGGAGCAATGTGTGGTTAAGTGCCATGCTCAAGGATACAACACACTGCCTGGCCTGAGGCTCAAACTCATGACCTTCAGATTGCTTAACCACTTGGCCACGTGCACATCACAGAAACCACTCTCCCCCCATGACTTCCCAGTCCCTCGGTAAAGCAGGCAGTAAAATCAAAGACCCCACAACCTGGAACGTTCTCCTTTCTCACCCACCCCAGTCCGGGAGAAGACACAACAGCCAGAAAGCTCAAGGACAAATGTGAGCAGCCTCAGGAAACGAGGCGAGTTCAGGGAAGTTAATGAACACAGTGTCGACCTATTGGCAGAACTTCCATTTCAACTCTGCGGAAACAGACAGCCTGGGCTCCTGGTTTGAATCGTTCAATGCAGGTTAAGTGAAGTCCACACATTTTTGACAAGCCCAGATAATCGGAAAATAAATGAGCAATTAGTGATCAGTTCAGGGCTCACGGCCAACAATGGATCTCCCTGCTCGGGACTGGTCTCAATACTCAACAATGGGAACGCAATATCTTCGGCCCGCAGACAGTGATCCAGATCCCTGGCTCCCCCACCCAGAAGATGAGGACCCTTTCCCAATCCCACAGATGAAGTACTTCAGCACTGAGCGGAAATGAAAACACCGCCCAGCCGGAGACAGAGAGCATGCGCGAAGTGAGTGCCTCAGAAACAGATGGGCAGATGCTGCCCATCTGTTGTTAAATGGGAGGGGCAAATGTGATCATGTGACCAGTGGGGTCTCCCACCACTCTGTGGAAAGAAGCAAACCTGCCGCTCAGATCTCCTCTCACCTGAAATGTATCAGACATTTCAAGCCCCAGGAAAAATGTATCATCAGTCCACTCAGAATCACAATCAGGTTTATTATGAATGGCGTGTGTCAGAAAATTTGTTAACTGTGCAGCAGCAGTTCAATGCAATACATAATATAGAACAAAAAAACCCTAATTAAAATAATAAAAATAACTAAATCAATTACAGTATACATATATCTGGGGCTCTTACTCTTCATGATTTTTATGAATGACCTGGATGAGGAAGTGGAGGGATGGGTTAGTAAATTTGCTGATGACACAAAGGTTGGGGGAGTTGTGGATAGGGTGGAGAGTTGTCAGAGGTTTCAGCGGGACATCGATAGGATGCAAAAATGAGCTAAGAAGTGGCAAATGGAGTTCAACCAGCATAAGTGTAAAGTGGTTCATTTTGTTAGGTCAAACATGATGGCAGAATATAGTATTAATGGTAAGACTCTTGGCAGTGTGAAGGATCAGAGGGATCTTGGGTTCCCAGTCCATAGGACATTCAAAGCTGCTACGCAGGTTGACTCTGTGGTTAAGAAGGCATATGGTGCATTGACCTTCCTCAATCGCGGGATTAAATTTAGGAGCCGAGAGGTAATGTTGCAGCTATATCTGATGCTGGTCACACCCCAATTTGCTCAATCTGGTTGCCTCACTACATGAAGCATGTGGAAACCATAGAAAGGTTGCAGAGATTTACACAGATGTTACCTGGTTTGGGGAGCATGCCTTTTTAAAATTGTTTGAGTGAACTCGGCCTTTTCTACTTGGAGCAACGGAGGATGAGAGGTGACCTGATAGAGGTGTATAAGATGGTGAGAGGCATTGATCGTGTGGATAGTCAGAGACTTTTTCCCAGGTCTGAAATGGTTATGACAAGACACCACAGGTTTAAGGTGCTCGTGTGTAGCTGCAGAGGAAATGATAGGGATAAGTTTTTTACTCAGAGAGTGGTGAGTGTGTGGAATTGGCTACCAGCAACGGTGGTGGAGGTGGGTATGATAGTGTCTTTTCGATAGGTACCTGGAGACACTGGAGAAAAATAAAGAAAAACTAGCTTAGAAAAATAGAGGGCTATGGGTAACCATAGTAATTCCGAAGGTAGGGACATGTTGGCACAACTTAGTGGGCCGAAGGGCTTGTATTGTGCTGTAGGTTTTCTATGTTTCTGTTGTTATGAGTGATGAACAGACCTGATGGACAATGGGGTGCAGAGTTAACCATTCCCAACCCCCCTCCTGAGAACTACAAACTATTGATGTTGTTATGCTGCTCATGAAAGAGAGAGATGAAGCCCAGGCAAGAACATCTGCTACAGATAAGAGGGGGAGAGAGACTGTTGATTTACTGTATTATGACTCTTCCTGGATTATTTACCTTCCACTACAAGATAGAGATAGATAGATAGATAGATAGATAGATAGATACTTTATTCATCCCCATGGGGAAATTCAACTTTTTTCCAATGTCCCATACACTTGTTGTAGCAAAACTAATTACATACAATACTTAACTCAGTAAAAAAATATGATATGCATCTAAATCACTATCTCAAAAAGCATTAATAATAGCTTTTAAAAAGTTCTTAAGTCCTGGCGGTTGAATTGTAAAGCCTAATGGCATTGGGGAGAATTGACCTCTTCATCCTGTCTGAGGAGCATTGCATCGATAGTAACCTGTCGCTGAAACTGTTTCTCTGTCTCTGGATGGTGCTATGTAGAGGATGTTCAGAGTTTTCCATAATTGACCGTAGCCTACTCAGCGCCCTTCACTCAGCTACCGATGTTAAACTCTCCAGTATTTTGCCCACAACAGAGCCCGCCTTCCTTACCAGCTTATTAAGACGTGAGGTGTCCCTCTTCTTAATGCTTCCTCCCCAACACGCCACCACAAAGAAGAGGGCGCTCTCCACAACTGACCTATAGAACATCTTCAGCATCTCACTACAGACATTGAATGAGGCCAACCTTCTTAGGAAGTACAGTCGACTCTGTGCCTTCCTGCACAAGGCATCTATGTTGGCAGTCCAGTCTAGCTTCTCATCTAACTGTACTCCCAGATACTTGTAGGTCTTAACCTGCTCCACACATTCTCCATTAATGATCACTGGCTCCATATGAGGCCTAGATCTCCTAAAGTCCACCACCATCTCCTTGGTCTTGGTGATATTGAGACGCAGGTAGTTTGAGTTGCACCATATCACAAAGGACTTCACTTTGCTCCTTAACATTCCTCAGGAGATAGCAGTAGTGGCCTGATTTGATGGACACGGTCATTCAGAGTTGATGGATAGCTGAGACCCCGTGAGTGGGGATAAAAGGCAGGTCTGGAGAGACACCCTTCAGACACCACCTTCAGAGACCGAACCAGGAGATCGGTCAGTAAAGCTCACAGTGTTACAGCAGGGCCAGTGGGGACTTGTGTGTGTGTCCACTCATGCCAGAGTGATGAGTCCACCACAGAAGAATGGTCTAGCTGAAGGAGGGAGGGGTCATAACTGAATGGCCATAACAATATGATGGATTAAGAAAGCCACAAAAGGTTTGCCTGCCGCAGCTGTTGCTGTTACATCTCGCTCGCTCTCACTCTCTCTCCAACGATTTCAATACAACAGCCATAACCACCTCAGCATTTATGAACTGAACTCTATACTTTCCTATGACAATTCATTTACCCCTAGACATCGATAGAGCTAGTTTATTATTGATTATTATTATTCCTACACTTTTAGGTTTATTACTGCTAACTTGTTTTATATGTATATTTGCAATTTTGATAGTGTATTGTGTAGTTTACTAATAAACACCTTTAGTTTGGTACCACCAGACTCCAACGGATTCTTCTTTCTCTGCTGGTCAGACACCCAGTTACGGGGTATGTAACACTGTGAATAAATTAAAAATCGTGCAACAAACAGAAATACTATATATTTTAAATGTGAGGTAGTGTTCAAGGGTTCAATATCCATTTAGCAATCGGATGGCAGAGGGGAAGAATCTGTTCCTGAATCACTGAGTGTGAGCGTTCAGACTTCTGTACCTCCTTACCTGCTGGTAACATTGAGAAAACCACATGCCCTGGGTGCTGGAGGTCCTTGATAATGGACGCTGCCTTTCTGAGACATGGCTTCTAATCCTCTGGTAATCTTATAAACGTCTATCCAGTCTCGCCCCAGCCGGCACAGCTCCGGAAAAACAACACAAGTTTGTCCAACCTCCTGTTATAGCTCAGGCCCTCTAATCCAGGCAATATCCTGGTAAACCTCTTCTGCGCCCTCTCCAAAGCCCCGATATCCTTCCGAAAATGGGAGCGACCAGAACTGTATGAAACACTCCAGATGTGGTCGAATTAGTTTTATAAAGCTGCAGCACAACTTCCCGACTTTTGAACTCAATGCTTCAACTAATAACTTTAGGAGATCTAGGCCTCACATGGAGCCAGTGATCATTAATGGAGAATGTGTGGAGCAGGTTAAGACCTACAAGTATCTGGGAGTACAGTTAGACGAGAAACTAGACTGGACTGCCAACACAGATGCCTTGTGCAGGAAGGCACAGAGTCGACTGTACTTCCTTAGAAGGTTGGCGTCATTCAATGTCTGCAGTGAGATGCTGAAGATGTTCTATAGGTCAGTTGTGGAAAGCGCCCTCTTCTTTGTGGTGGCGTATTGGGGAGGAAGCATTAAGAAGAGGGACGCCTCACGTCTTAATAAGCTGGTAAGGAAGGCGGGCTCTGTCGTGGGCAAAGTACTGTAGAGTTTAACATCGGTAGCTGAGCGAAGGGCGCTGAGTAGGCTACGGTCAATTATGGAAAACCCTGAACATCCTCTACATAGAACCATCCAGAGACAGAGAAGCAGTTTCAGCGACAGGCTACTATCGATGCAATGCTCCTCAGACAGGATGAAGAGGTCAATACTCCCCAATGCCATTAGGCTTTACAATTCAACCGGCAGGACTTAAGAACTTTTTAAAAGCTATTATTAATGCTTTTTGAAATAGTGATTTAGATGCATATCATATTTTTACTGAGTTAAGTATTGTATGTAATTAGTTTTGCTACAACAAGTGTATGGGACATTGGAAAAAAGATTGAATTTCCCCATGGGGATGAATAAAGTATCTATCTATCTATCTAAAGACAACCATGCCATTTGCCTTCTTAACCACCCAATCAATCTCTGCAGTCTCTTTCAGGGAGTGATGAACTTGGAGTCTAAGATCCCTCTGATCATTAACACTGTTCAGGGTTTTGCATTTAACAGTGTACATTCGACCTACCGAGCTGCCAAGATGATCATCACTAATCAAATATCACTGAGATTTCTCAGGTCCTGTTGAATTTATTGCCAAGTGCACAAGTACGGGAAGGTACAGGGACAAAGAAACACTGACTTGTGGCAGCATCACAGGCAAGTACATTCAGATAACACACGGAACACAAATTATACAATTCTCTGTCAGTAACAATACAGAAATATGTTTTACTTCATCCTGCTAATAGGACCAGAACACCAGGGGCTGAGCGGCGGCTCATCTCAGACGGTTCGGTGTGAAGGTCTCACAACCCGGACCGACCCCGGCAGATTCTGTGAAGGAAGCGAGGCGAGGCCGCCAGTTCGGGAAAGTTCATCCCCTCCCCCTTCAGGTTTCACCGATCACCCTGTGTTTCTCTCTTCCCTCCCCACCCCCATCTTTTATTCTCCAGTCCTGCCGAAGGGTTTCGGCCGGTAATGTCGACTGTATTCTTCCCCTAGATTCTGCCCGGACTGCTGAGTTCCTCCAGCATTTTGTGCGCGTTGCTCGAATTTCCAGCAACTGCAGATTTTCTTTTGTTTGAGTTCGGGAAAGTTAAGTCACTGCTCAACGTCAGACCTCCCCGCTCGGGACCGGCTTCAATACTCACCGAAGGGAAATTGTTGGTGTTGCCCCGCAGAGAATAATCCGTCTCCGGCTCGCCGTCCAAGGGGGCGAGGACCCCCTCCGGATCCCGATCCCGAACCCGGACCCACCGCTGACCCACTTCCACAAAGAACGAAAAAAACATCACTGCCTTGCTCGTGCATGTGAGCATGCGCACTGTGCTTCATGCGGCACAGGCGGTGGGCGGGGCCACGGAAACAACCCCGCAAATGCTGCCTATCTGCAGTAAAACATGATCACGTGACGCTGGAGGGTCTCCCATGTGACCGGTGACTGTTCCTCGCCCTTCACATACTGCCCTACCCACTGCCGCATTTCCCAAATTATTTCATTATTTCCGTATATCATTTCCATACGTAATTAGATTTTCCCTCGATATCTTCCCCGATCCCTGTCCCTCCAGCCCCAGGTCACAGAGTTCTCAGAGTTATAGTTTTGATTCACTTCCCATCCCGACACACAATTCAGACCCACACAGAAAATGAGCAGGTTTCTTTTAAATCCGTCAACACACACAAAATGCTGGTGGAACGCAGCAGATCAGACAGCATCTATAGGGAGAAGCACTGCCGACGCTTCGGGCCGAGACCCTTCGTCAGTCCTGAAACGTTCCGAAACGTGGACAGCGCTTCTCCCTATAGATGCTGCCTAACCTGCTGCGTTCCACCAGCATTTTGTGTGTGTTGCGTAAATTTCCAGCATCTGCAGATTTCCTGGTGTTTGTCATTTAAATTAGTCTATGTTTATAAACACTCATTTCTATTCACATTCCTCTGGCCTCACTGGACAGGAACACTGAAACATTAAGTGAGATACAACAGGAGGAGGCCATTCGGCCTCTTTAACCATCAGCAAGATGGAGGCTACTCTCCCATCTCAGCCACATGCTTCTACCGATCCTCATTTTCTCAATCCCTTCGGTCTCCACGCATCTGCCAGCCTCTGTTTTATGTGAGGACGATCACCGAGTCTTCAATACCCTCTGTGGTGTGGATTTACAGACATTCACCACCCTCGGCGTGGAGACATTTCCCCTCATCTCAGTCCCGACATTTTCACTGCCATCATATTTGACTTACTAAAATGAACCACTTCACACCTACCTGGGCTGAACTCCATCTGCCACTTCTCAGCCCTGTTCTGCATCCTATCAATGTTCCGCAGTAAACTCTGACAGCCATCCACACTATCCACAAAACATCCAACCTTTGTGTCATCAGCAAACTTACCAACCCATCCCTCCACTTTCTCATCCTGGTCATTTATAGAAAAACACAAAGAGTAAGGGTCCCAGAACAGATCCCTGAGGCACTCCACTGGTCACCGGCCTCCATGCAGAATATGACCCGTCTACAACCACTCTTTGCCTTCAGTGGGCAAGCCAGTTCTGGATCCACAAAGCAATGTCCCCTTGGATCCCATGCCTCCTTACTTTCTCAATAAGCCTTACATGGGCTACCTTATCAAATGCCTTGCTGAAATCCATATACACTACATCTACTGCTCTTTCTTCATCAATGTGTTTAGTCACATCATCAAAAAATTCAATCGGGCTCGTAAGGCACGAACTGTCCTTCACAAAGTCATGCTGACTATTACTAATCACATTATACCTCTCCAAATGTTCATATCCATAGTGACTTATCCAACTTGATGCTTTCCAAAAGCTGCAGCACATCCTCTTTCTTAATATCTCCATGCTCAAGCTTTTCAGTCTGCTGCAAGTCATCAGTACAATCACTAAGATCCTTTTCCATAGTGAATACTGAATTAAAGTATTGATTAAGTACCTCTGCTTTTTCCTCCGGTTCAATACACACATTCCCACTGTCACACTTGATATTTCAGGGTGAAAGGTGAAATATTTTTGGGGAATCTGAAGGGGGATTCTTCACTCAGAGGTTGGTGCTAGTGTGGAATGAGCTGCCAGTGGAAGTGGTGGATGTGGGTTCGAGTTAGACACTAAAGAGAAATTTGGGTGAGGACATGGATGGGAAGTGTATGCAGGTTGTTGGCAGTAAAAACAAAAACGGGTCCGTATTGACTAGAAGGGCTGAAAAGCCTGTTCCAGTGCGGCTGGGCTCTGTGACTCTAATAATATTCTGATTTGTAATTTCCACAGTCATGTGCTTTGCTGCTAATTACCGAAACCAGTAATTTACAGAATGGGTGTACAGGCTGCCCAGTGACTGTTCCTGTGATCAAAGTCACTGGAACGTCTCATCATTGAGCAGATAATGTCTTCTCCATTCTCCTTCACTCAGTCCGTCATTCAACACCTTCCATGTTTACAGGAAATCACAGAACTCACAGAGAAGGAAACCGTGACAGAGGATTCCCCGCTTTTCCTCAGACCTGGTGATGGGGAAAGGCTCCCAGTCCCAGAGGGTGATGTGGGAATCAGGAATGAGTTTGCAAAGTTGGACAAAAGGCTGAAAGGATTTCTGCAGCTCGATACGGTAAAACAACGCACCGAACTGAAAATAACATTGAAATATTGCTGACGTAACAAAGTACGTCAACAAAGTTCGGCCCATCATGTTGAGCTCAACCAAATAAATTAGCGACCAAATGGCCACTAAACTGATTCCTTGTGCCTGCACAATGTCCATCTCCCTCCATGTTCTTCACATTTATGTGTCTCAGCGTCTCTTAGAAGTCTCTAATATATCTGCTTCTACCTTCACCCCAGGCATTCCAGACACCCACCAATCTCTGTGTGAATGAACTTGCCTCACATCTTCTTTGAACTTACCCCCTCTCAGATTAACTGATAAAAACAATCATAATAAACATGCGATTGTACTGGAGTGAGTGTCACGGTCCGGTCCGTGAAATCCGCATTCCGGTTTACGGTCCGGTTCATCGATCCTCATTCCGGGATTTTCTGTTTTCCCTGGGTCCAGTAGCTGCCTAAATTGAGGCACCTGATTCTCGTTTTGGGCTGGTTCCATAAATCGTTTCGGGATTCAGCTTCAGGCTGCTGGACTGTTCTCTCCTTTCTTCCTGTTCCCGCACTTCTGAATCCCTGGCAGTTAGTTCGGCAGCTTATCTCAACAGTTATGTTAATCCATTTTATAAAAGATACCCCTAATCCATATTTTTCCAATACCTTAAATAAAAAATCCCATTCCAATCTATCAAATGCTTTTTCTGCATCTAAAGCAACTGCCACACTAATTTCCTCCCTCTTTTGAGCCAAATGAATTATACTAAATAACCGAGTTACATTATCTGCCGATTGTCTATTTTTAATAAATCCTATTTGATCCATATGTATTAATTTTGATAAGTATTTAGATAGTCTGTTAGATAAGATTTTTGCTATTATTTTATAATCAGTGTTTAACAAAGAAATAGGTCTATATGATGTTGGCTTTAAAAGATCTCTGTCTTTTTTTGGCAATACTATTAAAATAGCTGTCGTAAAAGATTCTGGAAGTTTATGAGTTCTTTCCGCTTTATGTATTAACTCCATAAAAGGAGGAATTAATAAATCTTTAAACTTTTTATAAAATTCAGGCGGAAAACCATCTTCTCCTGGAGATTTATTACTTTGAAATGATCCTAGAGCTTCTTCAACCTCTTTTAATGTAAAAGGCATATCTAATCCCTCTGTTCTTCCGTATTTAATTCTGGAAGAGTTATTTGTGATAAAAACCTTTCTATCTTGACATTTTCATTTTGTGATTCTGATTTATACAATTTAGAATAAAAATTCTTGAAAGTTTCATTAATTTCTAAAGGTTTATAAGTAATTTTATTTACTCTTGTTCGAATTGCATTTATCGCTTTAGAAGTCTGGTCTGTTTTTAACTGCCATGGTTCATAATATCTCTAAAGTAGTGACAAATGGTCAAATGTCAACACCATTTCAGTTAACAAGGTCAACTAGGCAAGGTTGTCCATAACACCTGCTTTATTTGTGTTGGCGATAGAACCATTAGCTGAATTAATTAGAATGGACCCAGATATGTTCTGATATGTTCTGCTTTATTTAAGAAACCCATTGCACTCTTTGCGTAAATTATCCTATAGATTAGAAGAATATGTGAAAATATCAGGTTACAAAATAAATTGGGATAAAAGTGAAATTTTACCTCTTACTAAAGGAGATTATAGTCAATGTCAATTAATAACTCAGTTTAGATGGCCGGCAAATGGTATAAAATATTTAGGTATAAGAGTTGATAATGATATAAAGAACTTATACAAATTAAAGTACTTAGCATTATTGAAAAGAATTCAAGAAGATCTTGATAAATGGATGATATTACCAATAACATTAGTAGGTAGAGTAAATACCGTAAAAATGAATATATTCCCTAGACTACAATACTTATTTCAATCACTACCAATACAATTACCCCAGAAGTTTTTTTTCAAGAGTTAAATAAATATGCGAGGAAGTTTCTTTGGAAAGGTAAGATGTCAAGAATATCGTTGGAAAAATTGACATGGAAATTTGATCTAGGAGGGTTACAACTTCCAAATTTTAAGAATTATTATAAAGCAAATCAACTTAGATTTACTGCATCTTTTTTTGAGAAAGATAGACCGGCATGGATTAGAATAGAACTAAATAAAATAGGAGAAACTACACCAGAAGATTTTATATATAAATGGGAATCTAAATGGATACGGGAAAAGAAAGAATCTCCTATATTAAAACATTTGACTGACTTATGGAATAAGATAAATGTTGATGATGAGACAAAGAAATCTTTATTAGCAAAGAGATCTTTGATTCAAAATAGACTTATTCCTTTTACAATCGATAATCAACTTTTATATAATTGGTTTTAAAAAGGGATTAGATATATAGGAGATTGTTTTGAAGTAGGTATATTAATGTCATTTGATCCATTAAATAATAAATATAAAGTATCAAACAACTCTCTTTTTTAAATTTCCAATTATGGGCTTATTTAAGAGAAAAATTGGGTCAAACAATGTTATTGCCGAAATCTAATAAAATAGAAACTTTAATTCAAAAAGATGAAACTAAAAATTGTATTTCTTGTATGTATAGCTTGATTCAAAAACAGGCATTTAAACAAGGAGTCCATAAGTCAAGACAAAAATGGGAAAGTGACTTGAATATTAAAATTGCAGAAACAAATTGGTTAAGACTATGTTTTGATAGTATGACAAATACAATAAATGTCCGGTTAAGATTAGTGCAATATAATTTTTTACATCAATTATATATTACACCACAAAAAATAAATAAATTAAATCCAAATTTATCTGATCAGTGCTTCCGATGTAACCAAGAAATTGGTACTTTTTTACATTCTACTTGGTCTTGTTCTAAAGTTCAACCTTTTTGGACAAATTTAAGAGTTTTATTGGAACAAATTATTGGAACACAACTTCCACATAATCCAATATTATTTTTATTAGGCGATATTGAAGGGATAAAATCGAAACCCAAATTGAATAAATATCAGAAAGAATTTATAAAAATAGCACTGGCAGTAGCCAAAAAAGGCTATTGCATTTACTTGGAAATCGGATGCATACTTAAGTATAGATCGTTGGAAGAATGAAATTTCCAGCGGTATTCCACTTGAAAAAAATACTTATAATCTAAGAGATAAATATGAAACATTTTTGAAAATTTGGCACCCTTATTTACAAAAGGCAGGATTGATTATATAGGTGCTCTGAAGATAAAATAATTGGTTATTTGGGGAAATAAATAAATATATATGCTAAAGTTATTACGAACTCTGTGGAGCATATGGGGATCTTCCGATATCCAGGCACTCTTTCTTTCTTTCTTTCTTTCTTTCTTTCTTTCTTTCTTTCTTTCTTTCTTTCTTTCTTTTTCTATAGGGATGTTAGGGGGAGGTGCTAAGGGGAGGGGGAAGGGTATTTTTTTCTTCTTTCTGTAATTATCTGAAAACTCAATAAAAAAAGTTTTTTAAAAAACAGTTATTTTGGCACCAACCTTCGTCAGTTTCCTTCGCCTGCTACCTTGCCTGTAACCTCGCCAGCGTCCTTGCCTGTATCGCCGTCAAGTTCAACCGCCGGAGTGAGACTGGAGCCTCGCCATGCCAAGATATAGAGGTATCTATTACTGAGTTTGGATCTGTCTCTTTGTGCCCCTGTGTTTAGTGTCCGTCAAGGAAAGAGACCCGGCCTTAGGAGGGTCCTGACTCTGTATAGATCTCCGGCCCTAAGTCCTGTTCCCAAGGAGGGGTTCCGGTTCTGTGTTCTGTGTAGAACCCCGGCTCTCAGACCTGTTTCCAAGGAGGGGTCCTGGTTCAGTGTTCTGTGTAGAACCCGGGCTCTCAGACCTGTTCCCAAGGAGGGGTCCCGGCTCTGTGTTCTGTGTAGAACCCCGGCCCTAAGTCCTGTTCCCAAGGAGGGGTCAGGTTCTGTGTTCTGTTTAAATCCCCGGCTCTCAGACCTGTTCCCAAGGAGGGGTCCCGGCTCTGTGACCCTGTACTCCAACACCAAGGCTCTGTGTTCCAAGATCAAGTCAGGGCGCCGTGTTCCAGCACCGTCCAAGTCCGAGCTTCGTGTCCTCATCCAGTTCTGGTGCCTCACTGAGCCCAGGAGTACCTCGCCCAGCCTGGTGCTGGGGATTCTTCGTCCAGCCCTAGCCAGGTCCAAGATCCTGGTCTAGTCCAAGCCACGTCCCTGTGTTCCCAGTGCTATCTTGTGTCTAGTCTGTTCCTAGTCCCGAATCCTCGACTGGATCCAGGTTCCGAGCCCGAGTCAAGACCCATGTTCCGGATCCCTGTCCAGTCTCTGGCTCGGAGTCCTAGTCCAGACATCTAGTTCCAAGTTCCTCATCCAGGTCCCGTTTTCACAGTCTAAGTCCTAGACCAGGCTCGGTCTGCTTGTCTCGTCCACGGCCTGTATCCATGTCCAGCGTCCTTTCCTCCTGACTTCCGTTGCATTCTGGATAATCTTAGCCCTGCTCCCAGTACTTCAGTGTCTGTGTCTTGCATTTGAATCCACTACCAGCGCCCCCCTCCACCGCCGCTGGCAACATACATAAGCTAGCCCGTGGCGTTCCTAACTGTGATTTCCTCAATATTACGAACATTACCGAGAATCTGGAATCTGCAGCGTTCGCGGTTACAGAGCTACTGACTTGTTAAGTGATGTTTATATGAGGGTGGAGGTAGAGGTAGAACGCTACCTCCCTCCATTGCTGAGGAATGGGAGGAGAGTGAGGTGTTGAGAAAGTTGTGTGTGGAAAGTGGAGAGCGGGTAGCTGCAGATGAAAGTGAGTGTGTGGAGAGATGGTGGGGAAAAGAGAGGAGGCGAAAGAGAGACCATAAGACATGGGAGTAGAATGAGGCCATCTGGCCTATCGAGTCTGCTCCGCTATTTAATCAAGACTAAACCTTTTCCCCTCCTCCTCAATCGCAGTTCCCGCTCTTCTCCCCGTAATGTTCATTGTCATGTCTAATCAAGAGCTTGACAATCTCTGTCTTAAACATACCCAACGATCTGACCACCATCGCTGCATGTGTCAACGAATTCCACACATTCAACATACTTTGGCTCGGGAAATTTTTCCGGTTCTGTTTTGAAAGGGCGCCCCTCTATCACGAGGCTGTGATTTTTGTCCTAGACTGTCCCACGATGGAACACATCTTTTCCACACCCACTCTGTCCGGACCTTTCGAAAGGGTTCAATGATATTCCCCTCATCCTGCTGAATTCCAGCGAGTACAGATCCAGAGCCATGTAACGCTCCTCGTGTGATAACCCTTTCATTCCTGGAATCATCCTTATGAAGCGCCTCTGGACCCTCTCCAATGGCAGCAGATCTTTTCTAAGATGACGGGCTCGAAGCTGTTCAAAATACTCAAGGTGATGCCTCACCAGTGCCTTATAAGGCCTCAGCATCTGATCCTTGCTCTTGTATGCTAGACCTCTTGAAATGAAAGCTAACATGGCATTTGCCTTCCTCACCACCGACTGAGCCTGCAAGATGACCTTCATGGTGTTCTGCACAAGGACTCCCATCTCCCCCTGCATCTTAGATTCCTGGAATTTCTCCCAGTTTAGAAAATAGTCCGCACATTTGTTTCTGCTACCAAATTGCATGACCCTGCATTTTCCCACATTGAACTTCATTTGCCACTTTCTTCCCCATTCTCCTAATCTTAGTCGTTCTTCATCCTACCTGTTTCCTCAACACTATTGCTCCTTCATCAACCTTCGCATCATCTGAAAACTTGGCAACAAAACAATCTATTTCATTATCTAACTCATTTATATAAAGCATAAAAAGAAGCGGTCCCATTACTGACCCCTGTGGAACTAGTGACTGGCAAACAACCAGAAAAGGGTCCTTTTTATTTTAACTCCCTGCGTCCTGCCAATCAGCCAATGCTCTAACCACTTTAGTGAATTTCCTGTAATACCATGGACTCTTAACTTGGTAAGCAGTTCATGTGTGTGCACCTGGTCAAAGGACTTCTGGAGTTCCAAATGTACAACATCCAATTCATCACCTTTATCTAATCTACTTGTAATCTCCTTCATGAATTCCAAAAGAGTCGTCAGGCAGGATTTTCCCTGAAAGAAACCATGCTGACTTTGTATTATCTTGTCCTGTGTCACCAGATACTGCATCATCTCAATCTTAACAATTGATTCTAACATCTTCCCAACAACTGAGGTCAGGCTAACTGGTCTATAGTTGCCTTTCTGCTGCCTTTCTCCTTTCTTAAAGAGTGGAGTGGCATCTGCAATTTTCCAGTCCTCCGACACCATGCTGGAGTCTAACGATTACTAAGGGCCTGTGCGACTGAACTGGGAGAACCACTACAGCGCATCTTCAACATGAGTCTAGATCAGAGAAGAGTACCCAGACAGTGGAAAACATCTTGTATTGTCCCGGTACCGAAGAAACCACAGCCAAAGGAGTTGAATGACTTCAGACCTGTTGCCTTGACGTCGCACGTGATGAAGACCATGGAGCGGCTGATAATACAGAATCTGAGGCCACAAACCAGGCACGCCCGGGATCCGCTTCAGTTTGCGTATAAGGAGAAGGTGGGAGTGGAGGATGCTATCACGTATTTGCTGCACAAATCACTCTCTCACCTAGATGGGGTCAGTTGTGCTGTGAGGATTACATTCCTTGACTTCTCTAGTGCCTTTAACACCATCCAGCCCAAGATATTAAAGCACAAACTAACGGAGATGGGAGTAGACTCTTACATGGTGGATTGGATAGTGGACTACTTGACAGATAGACCTCAGTATGTGCGGTTGGGAGACTGTAGGTCTGACACAGTGGTCAGCAGCACAGGAGCGCCACAGGGAACCGTACTCTCTCCGGTCCTGTTCACCCTGTACACATCTGACTTCCAATATAACTCGGAGTCCTGCCATGTGCAGAAGTTCGCTGATGACACGGCCATAGTGGGGTGTGTCAGGAATGGACAGGAGGAGGAGTATAGGAAACTGATACAGGACTTTGTGATATGGTGCAACTCAAACTACCTGCGTCTCAATGTCACCAAGACCAAGGAGATGGTGGTGGACTTTAGGAGACCTAGGACTCACATGGAGCCAGTGATCATTAATGGAGAGTGTGTGGAGCAGGTTAAGACCTACAAGTATCTGGGAGTACAGTTGGACGAGAAGCTAGACTGGACTGCCAACACAGATGCCTTGTGCAGGAAGGCACAGAGTCGACTGTACTTCCTTAGAAGGTTGGCGTCATTCAATGTCTGCAGTGAGATGCTGAAGATGTTCTATAGGTCAGTTGTTGAGAGCGCCCTCTTCTTTGTGGTGGCGTGTTGGGGAGGAAGCATTAAGAAGAAGGACGCCTCACGTCTTAATAAGCTGATAAGGAAGGCGGGCTCTGTCGTGGGCAAAGTACTGGAGAGTTTAACATCGGTATCTGAGCGAAGGGCGCTGAGTAGGCTACGGTCAATTATGGAAAACCCTGAACATCCTCTACATAGCACCATCCAGAGACAGAGAAGCAGTTTCAGCGACAGTTTACTGTCGATGCAATGCTCCTCAGACAGGATGAAGAGGTCAATACTCCCCAATGCCATTAGGCTTTACAATTCAACTGCCAGGACTTAAGAACTTTTTAAAGCTATTATTAATGCTTTTTGAGCTAGTGATTTAGATGCATATCATATTATTACTGAGTTAAGTATTGTATTGTATGTAATGAGTTTTTGCTACAACAAGTGTACGGGACTTTGGAAAAAAATGCTGAATTTCCCCATGGGGATGAATAAAGTATCTATCTATCTATCTATCTATCTATTATCGCAAGATAATTTCTAATGCCAGCAGAATCTCTAACGCTACCTCTTTCAGCACCCCAGGGTGCAGTTCTTCTGGTCACGGTGACTTGTGTACCTTTAGGTCTTTCAGTATTTTGAGCACCTTCTCTCTTGTAATAGTAACTACACCCACTTCTCTTCCTTCACACACCACAATATCAGGCGTGTTGTTAGTGTCTTCCACAGTGAAGAATGATGCAAAATACTCAATTAGTTTCATCAGCCATCTCATTGCACCCGGTTATTATTTCTCCTGCCTCGTTTTCTAGCGGTCCTTGATCCACTCCAATTTCTCTTTTATTTTTAATATACACTTGAGGAAAAACTTTTATATTCCACGTTGATATTATTTCTCAGCTTGCTTTCATATTTCATCTTTTTCCCTTCTGATGATTTTAGTTGCTCGCACTCGTGTTGCGATCACATTTTCCAAAGGTTCTTCTACTTTAAGCTCCCTAATCGCCTCCCGTTCATTGTATAGCACCCAATCCAGTACAGCTGATTCCGTAGTAGGCTCAACGACAAACTGTTCTGAAAGGCTATCCCTCGGGCATTCAACAAACTCACTCCCTTGAGATCCATTACTAACTTGATTTTCCCAGTTGACCTTCATGTTAACATGTCCCATGACTGCCATAACATTACCCTTTTGACTCGCCTTTTCTATTACCTGTTGTAACCTGTGGTCCACCTCCCAGCCACTGTTAGAGGCCTCTATATAACTGCCATCAGCGTCTTTTTACATTTGCTGTTTCTTAACTCAATCCACAAGGATTCAACATCTTCCAGTCCTATGTAAAATCTTCCTACCTTTACCAGTAGAGCCGCACTACCCACTCTGCCTGCCTTCCTATCCCTCTTGTTTAACCTGTAACCTCGGGCATTCAGCTCCCAACTGCAATCATCCTTCAGCCACGATTCAGTGATGGCCGCATCATCATACCTGGCAATGTATGATGCTGAGAGTGGACAGTCACGGGGGATATAGAGAGGTGGATTTAGAGATGGTTAGAGCCAGGGGAGAGAGCTGGAGAGTGAGGAGAGCGAGGTAGAGAGAAAGGGATAGAGGGCTAAAAGAAAGGGAGTGGGAGGGTTTTTTTTACGGAGACTGGGATGGAAAGGTGGAATTGGCGGGGGGAGGGGGAGGCGGCGTGGTGGGCTACAGAAAGGGGTGAGGAAGGATGGGTGTGCAGGATACCGAGGCGGTGGGGGTGAGCTATAGGGGTGGCGAGGAAGGAGATGTGAGTGAAAATGGCGTCAAGAGAAAGGAGAGGGGGAGACGAGTTTGCAGCGTAAATGAATGAATGAGTGCAGTGTGGAGGGTGTGGTAAACTGCCCGGGTTCATAGAAAGGAGGGTTCAGTGTTTTGGGTGGCGAGGAGAGTGGAGCGATTTGGAAGGGAAGAGGGAGAGTCTGGAAGAAGAGTCCACTGTGACGGGGAGCGGCAGTGAGGAGTCATGGATGAGTGAGAGGTGGTGCGTCTGGTCAGAATGATTAAACTAACCAGTTATTTATCCACAGTGGCGAATATGTTAGTCATGGTTGAGATTGTGGCCCTCGTCTCGGAATCCCACAGCGACAGTTTTACCGCACATGGCCCCGGTTCTGCAACCCGACGCTGGGGTGGGGTAGGGGGAGTTGTGGGGTGAGGCGGGGGTTGGGGGTATTGCGATTTCCACGCACTGCTCCCGATCATTGTGTCGAACTGTAAATCCGTCAGATCATGCCCTCCCATCCGTGTACTTAACCAAGTTTCTGTATGTACACCAAGTGAGTGTATATTGGACAGCGAAGGAGGCCATCATATCTTGCAGAGGGATTTGGATCAGCTGGATAAATAGCAAATGGACCTTCGGTAGGAACCAGGAGGCTAGGGTTTACAGATTAAAAGTAGGACACTGATGAGTGTGTACAACAATGGGTTCGGAGAATACAAGGTCACAATGCGTTGGAAATGGCGTCCTATGTGGAGAGGGTCGTAAGGAAATGTTTTGACGCATTGGACTTCATGTACTGGGTGCAGGAGATGGGATGTTATGTTGAAGTTGATGAGGCCTAATGTAGAGTATTGTCTGCAGTTTTGATCACTTAACTGCATGAAATATGTAAATAGGTTTGTAAGAATACTTTGAAAATTTACAAGGTTGATGCCGCGATTGGAGGACCTACGTTATAAGGAAAGATTGAATAGGTTAGGACTTTATTCCTTGGAATGTAGATTTCCGGGACATTTGATAGATATTATACAAATTATGAGGCTTACAGGTAGGGTTAATGGAGCGGAGGGATGGGAAGAGAGGGATAGACCGGGGGAAAGGGGAATGAAGGACAAAGGATGTGCAGAGGAGAGTATAGTGGTGGTTAGAGGGGTGCTGACGGAGCGGTGCAGAACTAGAGGCGAGAGTGTGGGCGGAGAGCGAGGGGGTTGAGAGAGTGCAGAGTGAGTGGAAAGACTGGTGGAGAGAGGGACAGAAATGTGAAGGGTAAGTGGAGATGGAGGACACAGGGGTGATGATGGTTTCACACATCTTTCCTCCTCTTCTCCACTTCGCTTTCCCCACTCTCTTCCCATCCGCTCTCCCGCTCTCCATGTCCCCTGTAGAAGATGGTCTTGATTGACGCTAACCAACTCGCACCTTTAAACCTCGCCTCCAGTTGGCACAGAAATCCATTGAAGACACCTTCCCCGGTCCACAGCCTGGAGAGGTCAGTGCATTTCATCACAGGTGGCCATTTTCAATCCGCGGCTCACTCCTTCGCTGATTGTCAATCAGGTCGTCATACCCTCCCTTCGGGCATTTTAACACAGGTGAAAATTTTCAGTGAATGCATCTCTCCCTCCCAGACAACATTCTGACAACAATTTTTTACTGAAGTTCTTCCCTCACTCCCTCCATGGTTCCCATTTTGGATCAGCCCATCACTCTTTCCCGTGTTAAATCATTTGGCCCTTTGGAATAAGCGACATTCCAAGAGGACATCGAAAGTTTCTTTCGAAACGTACAGTCGGAAGCAAAATGTGAGACCAGGTGTCGGACGCTGGGGAAAGACGCTGGAGAGATAGTAATGGGTGAAGGAAATGGCGGACGAACTGATTGAGTATTTTGCATCAGTCTTCACTGTGGACGACACGAGCAATATGGTGGGATTTCCCGGTGTCATGGTTCATGAAGTGTGTGAAGTTACCATCATTAGAGAGAAGGTTGTTGGGGAACTAAAAGGTCTGAAGGAAGATAAGTCACCTGGACCAGATGGTGAGATCCCAGGATTCTGAAAGAGGTGTCTGAAGAGATTGTGGAAGCATTAGTAATGATCATTCAAGAAGCACTAGGTTCTGGAAAGGTTCCGGAACACTGGAAGTTTGCATGTGTCACTCCACTCTTCCAGAATGGAAAGAGTCAGAAGAAAGGAAATTGTAGGCCAGTTAGGCTGACCTCGGGTTGGAAAGGTGTTGGAGTCTATTATTAAGTAGCTCTGAGGGTACTTGGAATCACGTGATAAGATAAGCCGTCGTCAGCATGGTTTCCTCAAAGGACAATCTCGACTGATAAATCTGTTGGAATTATCTGAAGACATAACAAGCAGGAGAGGCAAAGGTGAATCGATCGAAACTGTGTACTCGGATTTTCAGATGGCTTTTGACAAGATTCCATACATAAAACATAGAATAGTACAGCACATTACAGGCCTTTCGGCCCAGAATGTTGTGCTGACCCTCAAACCCTGCCTCCCATATAACCCCCACCTTAAATTCCTCCATATACCTGTCTAGTAGTCTCTTAAACTTCACTAGTGGATCTGCCTCCACCACTTACTCAGGCAGTGCATTCCACGCAGCAACCACTCTCTGAGTGAAAAACCTTCCTCTAATATCCCCCTTGAACTTCCCTCCCATTACCTTAAAGCCATGTCCTCTTGTACTGAGCAGTGGTGCCCAGGGGGAGAGGCGCTGGCTATCCACTCTATCTATTCCTCTTAATATCTTGTACACCTCTATCATGTCTCCTCTCATCCTCCTTCTCTCCAAAGAGTAAAGCCCTAGCTCCCTTAATCTCTGATCATCATCCATACTCTCTGAAACAGGCAGCATCCTGATAAATCTCCTCTGTACTCTTTCGAATGCTTCCACATCCTTCCTATAGTGAGGCTGCTTAACAAGTTACGAACTCGTGGTATTACAGGAAAGATTCTGGCATAGATAAATCAGTGGCAGATTGGTAGGCGGCAAAGAGCGGGAATAAATCGAGCCTATTCTGGTTAGCTGGCGATGGCCAGTGGTGTTCCACAGGGACAGGTGTTGGGACTGCTTTTTGCGTTGTATGCCAGAATTTGGATGATGTAACTGATTACCTTGTTGAAAAGTTTCAGGTGATATGAAGAAGGGTGGAGGGACAGGTAGTTTTGAGGAAGTTGAGGAGGTACGGGGGGACGGACAGCCAGATTAGGAGAGTGGACAAAAAATGGTAGTTGGAACACGGTGTCTGCAAATGTACTGTCAGGCACTTTGGTTGAAGAAGTGGAAAGATTGGGTATTTTCGAAATGGAGGGAAATTACGAAAAAACACGAGGGCGCCAATGCACTTGGGAGTCCTTGTGTAGGATTCCCTAAAGGTGAGTTTCCGGGTGAGTCCGTTGTGAGGAAGGCAGGTGCAATATTAGCATTCATTTCAAGAGGAATAGAATATAAAAGCAAAGATGTCCTGTTGAGACTTTGTAAAGCACTGGTGAGGCCACACTGTCAGCAGTTCAGGCCATTACCTTAGAAAAAGTGCTGTGAACCTGGAAGGAGTTCAGACGAAGTGGACGAAAACGATTCTGCGATTGAACGGCTTGTCATATGAAAAGTGTTTGACTCTGGGCCTGTATTCACTGGATTTCAGAAGGATAAGAGGTGACGTCATTGAAGCCTGACCGAAGAGTTTGACGGAGTGGATGTGGAGAGGATGTTTCCTCTGGTGGGAGAGTCTGAGACCAGAGGGCACAACCTCACAATGGAGAGGCGTCCTTCTGGAAGGCATTTATTTTGTCAGGAAGCGGTGAATGTGTAGAATTCTTTGTTACAGGCTACTGTGGAGGCCAAATCTTTATGTATATTTAAGGAAGAGTTTGATCGACTCTTGATTGGTCAGGGCATGAATGGATGCACGGAGAAGGCAGGAGACTGGGGCTCAGACGGAAACGGAATCAGTCATGATGAAATGGCGGCGCAGACTCGATGGATCTGATGGGCTGATGCTGCACCGATGTCTTATGGTCATTTTGTCTTATGGACTTTCAGGGAGACAAATTCCACAAATGATTCCGGTTGGATGGGGGCAACAACCCCTGCTTGTGAAATGAAACCCGCTGTTTACCGTGGAGGGGGTTTCTTGCGACAGCAGTTGTCCGGATGGTATGGCTATAATATGGCTTAATGTTTGTGTTAAATAATGAACGTGAATAGACTCCTTTAGTTCTAGAATCACTGAGAAAATAATTGACAACATTTGTTCCTGTTGAGCGGGAGTAAATTGTCGAATGTGTTTTCTCTAATTTCAGCAGAGATTCTAACTCCCAATCTTCCCGATTTATTAATCTAATACCAAATACACATGGACGGGAGGGATATGAAGGACTCTCCATATTCCAGTTCTAGCTCCAGAGGACCATAAGATCAGAAGACGAAATGTCAGAATTGGGCCATTCAGCCCATCGAGACTGCTCCGCCAGTTCATGGCTGATCCCGGATTCCACACAACCCCATACACCTGTATTCACACTATATCCTTTGATGCCCTGACCGTTCAGGAAACGATAGACTTGCGCTTGAGATGTAAGCAAGACTTGTCCTCCACCGCAGACTGTAGCAGAGCGTTCCACAGACTCTCATGCTCCATGATAGGTAATTGTAGTATGGCAAGCGGCTGCGGATTGTAACATTAACTCCGTGGTCACACTGGCGCTGCTCAGAATTCTGCATTCTGAGAGACATAACTACCTCTCAAAACTTCAGGAGCTTCACCGCACAGTCGGCGGTGACGTCACATGAAGCGGCTGCTGTGCAGAACGACTTTGAGGAACCTGCTTACAATCATGGGCACAGTATATCCCTCGGTGACTGACATAGGTAAACAGACAGGGCTCTCCATTACTTTAACTTCAGTAACACCTGCTCTCTATGCTCCGGCAAACATGGAACATTATTCACTGCATTACTAAAATGAATATTTTAAATATCTGGCAAATTGACTTATAAATAAATAACTTCAGACCGTCGTTATATCTGTTTCTGTGCTCCATATTCACTGTCCCTGACGACACTGAAACATTCTTTAATCTCACCGAAGAGCGCATCGCGGAAATTGCGAAACTTCGACGTTGAAGCGGTCGATTGAAGTGGAATATGGACAGAAACTTCACAGAAAGGCCCTGTCCTGTGTTCACATAATCTGTCGCATTGCGCTGTCTATAGTCAGCACTTAGAATTGATTGGGCAGAAATAGTTTCTGATTGAAACAATATCTGGCACCAATAGAATCTGCTGCTGAAACTAGGTTTTGTCTGAAATCGAGATGGTATGTTGTTTCTGTAATCGGTACTATTGAATGGAAACTAATGCAATGAGCTACCTGCACAATCACAGTTAATTTGCAGGTAGATCCCTGCGCTGTCGCGGTTGTAGCCATTGCTCACGGTCCATTTATATTTTTCCTGTCATTTTTCTACAGATGTACATCTACAACCTGGCCTCGGTTCCGTCACCCAGCTTACAGCATCGCGTCCTCTCTCCCTCATCCCCTCGGGCCGACTCCACAAAAGCCCGCCAAATCTAGCTTACAGATCCAGAAGAGAGAATAACATTAATCCCAATTGGTTAACAAATGAATGCAATTCTCGCTATCAGTAAATTTTAACCCAAACAAGCTTCCAGATAAAAGTCATGTCCTCATGACTTCTAAATAACTCCCCAACCATTCCTGCCAATACACATCCTAACCCAGGCACAAACAGTGACATTGCTCCCCAAACAGTAGACCTCACGCCCTGTTCCTCAGGCGCTATATAGGTCAACTTATCTGGGAGTTCCTTAACCCTCCGAGACCTCGTAACCCCTCCCCGAAACCATCCAGGCTCGGACACAACCGGGGATACCTCGGGTTCGCTTGCCAACTCCTCTCTCAATCTCTCACTCATGCCCCCACTGCAACTCTGAGCCCCCTGCTGTCCACGGCTAACCCTCCCCACTACACCTGACTCAGTGGTAGAAGGGCTAACGTTATCTTCCTCAATCGAGGAGAAGTTAGCAAAAGGCAGAATGTACCACACATCCAGAGCATCATCCTTCGAATCTGTATTCTTCCTCACTTCTGCGATCGGTAGCTGCTGTTTGATCTTCTCCAAACGGAAGCACGTGGCCTGCACTGCTCCCCCAGCCTCTTCAGCCTCCCGCAATCGAGACATCAGCTTCCTCTCTGGCTCCTCCAACTCCCGCCACAGTCTCAACAATTCTGTATTCACTGCACTTATCTCCAGCTTTTCCTTCCTGATGACTTCTTCAAGGTCAACCTTCAGGGTTTCCACTTCATTTGGACTGTCGATGGTCATCTTCAGGTTCCCTTCAAGCTTCCGCTTCCCTCTTCCAAGATCTGTCCGCAATTGCTTCACCTCCTCAAACTCCCCTCTCCGGGCTCTCGGTTTGCTGTTACTCTGAATCAGATAACTTTCTTGGTCTTCCAACTGATTCCGGATCACTTTCTCCGGTTTCTGCTGAGAATACGGCCTCTCCATCTCCACATCAAACTTGATTCCGTAGAGACAGTCACTCACGAGCTGCGACCTTCGCCAGACCTGACACGTGTCCAGAGAAAGCTTTAGCTCTTTAGTTCTCAGTCGCTCCTGCAACAGTCTCGCTTCAGATTCTCCCGAGGCAAATCCAAATACCAGGAGAACATCCACATACGCCAAAACTCCAAACACCTCCACATCCCCCATGGTATTCCACATGCCCCGCGGGAAGTTTGCAAGGGCTCCGGATATGCCCTCTGGCATCTTTCCGGACGGGAAGAATCCTAGGGGACCTATAAAGGCCGTCTTCTCCTTGTCGGCCTCACTAATCTGGATCTGGCAACATCCACTCCTCAGATCCAGCACCTTAAACCACTTCGCACCACTCAGACAGGCTATCGCCTCTTCGACCCTCAGGGCCCTATTCTGGTCACTATACTCCACACACACGCTGCCTACGTCTCCCACGGCTTCAGGGCCCAGTCGCCGCAACTGAGGACACTGAGGTGTCTTCAGCGGTCAACTCCCCTCCCTCGTGGTTTTTCGCAGCGTCCACTAAGAGGGTCTCACCCTGAGATACTTGCCCCAGGCCGTACCACCACCGGCTCTCGTTTGAATTCGGTACCGGCCCGTGGCTATTACACAAGTCCTCCCAAGCAGCTCGAAACTCTGGGTGCATCGACAATGCCTCCAAACAGCCCTCACCCCCCTCCTCCGGGCAGGCCCCCAGGCGCATCCACACCAGCAGGGTGTTGGTCCCCTCCAGAATCGAAACGCTGCCCGTCTCAACAATGTCCGGATACATCAGCATTAACGATTCACGAACCTCAGTCACCCCGCATTGGCCTCTAAGAACTCCATTTTCACTGACCAATAATCGTCGTTGGATAATCACCGGCACTGGTACCCCAAATCTCCAGTGCCCTCATCGTCGTCAAGGGTAAATGCTTCCAATACCGGTTGTAAAACGAACTGTAGAGCAACTTGACCTGCGCCCCGGTGTCGAGGATGGCTTTAACTTGGCTTCCATCCATCCGTAACGACACCTGAGTGCGTGGTCCCTCTAAGCCTTCAGGAATAGGGTCTGTTCCTTTCGGGAGTTCCTTGGTACATTGCTGGGAACGTGCTCCCCCAGAGACCCCAAGCCGTTCCCCCACTGGGCCTCTAAGTTTCTCGACAATCTAGGATCAACTGAACAATTGAGGGAGGAGCTGATCCCCTTGACAGATCCCCCTGGCACCGCAAGCAATTTATCTGCCCCCCCCCCCCCAGCCAAAGAAGGTACTCTGGAAACTTTCCACCAATCTCCCGCCACAGATATGGTAAGCCCCCCAGCTGTGGCATTTGAATTCTAGTCGAACCAAACGCATATCCCCCCGCTTTCCCATAACTGGCAGCTGTCACCTCCAGGTAATTGGAACAGACAGTTCTAACAACGTCACAAGCCCGCCTACTCAAAGTCTCAACCAATCCCTGTCGCTTTCCCTCAGCCAAGCACTGCCATTCGCCTAACATCTGAGAGGTCCGCTCCACCCACGCCTCCGCCCCTTTAGGGCTGGACATTATTCCAACAACCGGGCGGAGCCCACCATAGCTGAAACATCCCAACCTGTCACTCCTCACTCTCCAAACAGTATGGACAGCCCATGGTCCCACCACCATTTCGTCAGCGCTAGTCTGAACTCGAACAATGATCTCCAGGCTACAAAAAGCCACCCCACCCAACATGCACACAGTGATAACCAGCAATCGCACACCAGCAGAGGCACAACAGCATTCCATCCCCGCAACATGCATAAGTTGAAGAGGGGGATCACACAGCTCCCGCTTAATTTCAATCCCGGAGGAGCCCCCACAATGTAGTCCCCTGGCAGGCCTTAGGCTCGTTCAGTTCGCTTCCGTCTAGGGGGAGCAGCCTTCGGCCCCGCCAAACTGGGTAGCCAACCTGTGTGGATGCTGTGCGATGTCCCCACCCCGCCAAATAACAGACAGTACACCATATGCGATTAAATGATTACAGTTTATAGATATTACTATAACTAAGTGATTTATAACGATACAGTATACATGAAGGGAAAGAAAATAAAGAAAAGGCGCCAAACTTATCAAAGTCCAAACCACTTCGTGCACAACTGTTGGAGCTCAATTAACAAAATCTTCTGGTCACCATTTGATCCCCTCCGAACTCCTCGACTCGTAGCTCGGGACCACCCGAAGTGATCAACCAAGCACATCTGTCCTCGTCTCTTCGCCTCGCCAAACATCCTGGCCTCGGACCCCCACTCGGGGTCCGTTCCTCACCCAGTTTACAGCATCGCGTCCTCTCTCTCTCAGCCCCTCTCGCCGACTCCCCAAAAGCCCGCCAACAATAGCTTATAGACCCAGAAGAGAGAATAACATTAATTCCAATTGGTTAACAAATGAATACAATTCTCGTTATCAGTAAATTTAACCCAAACAAGCTTCCAGCACTCTTTTGCAACAAAGAAGCAATTCCTACTTTTAACAAAACAAAGAAGCCATTTTGATTAACATATAGAGTAACAAAAAAGAAAAGAAACCTCACAAAGAAGAAACCCCTTTCCCTTAATAAGAAACCCCCTCTACGCAACATTTCCATGGATGCTGCCCGACCTGCTGAGTTCCTCCAGTGTGTTGTACGTGTTGCCTTTACCAGCGTTTGAAAGCCGCCAATCCTTCAATGTGGGGGCGAAGATGCTGGAGAAGATAGCGCCTCACTCGCTACAAGGAGAGCCCGAACACGTGACAATGTCCGTGATCTGATTGGATACATCGCCATGACGTTCAGAGCACTGTGACGTCATTCACTGGCTCGCATTTTGGAAAGGATTCCATCGGTCATCGCAGATACACCAACAGCTTCGCACTGGGAAGCGGCCGTTCACCTGCTCCGTGTGTGCGAAGAGACTCATTCAGTTAACCCACCTTGTGATGCTCCGGTGAGTTCACAATAAATAGAGGCCACATTTCTGTCCGGAGTGAGCAAAGAGTTTTACTCAATCATCCCAGCTGCTGCAACACCAGCAACTTCACATCAGGGAGGAAGTTCAAATCAGCTCCGTGTTAAATGTTTAACCATCACGGTGACTGAAGGCAGCTGCAGGTTCATGAGGGACTGTTACTGTCAGATTCTGCAGTTCTTGCGGCTGCTCATCGCACCCAGGACTGAACCCTGGTCACTGAGCATTGGAGGAGTCTGTTCTGCTGATGTTAGCCTTAAACTAGACTGGTGTTTAATATTGTGGATCTGTGAAAGATAAATCAGTTCTGTTTCAAATCCCGTGTGTCATGTACTTACAGTCTCTACCACACTTACAATGTACACTAGAGAGGCCACTCGGCCCAGCTGGTCCGTGCCCATGTTTCTGTTCCATATCAGTATATGAAAATCTATCCCTGCCATTCCCCTCTCATCCTCCCTGAGATGACAGGTTGCAACTAGTCACCACTCCGTGGGATAGGAGATTCCCCTTGAATTTCATAGAATCACAGAAATCTACAACATATTACCGATGCTTTGGCCCACAATGTTGTACCAACCATGTAACTTACTCAAGAAACTGCTTAGAATTACCCTCCCGCAAAGCCCTCTATTTTCCTAAGCTCCATGTACCTATCTAAGAGTCTCTTAAAAGACCCTATTGTATCCGCCTCTACCACCGTCGCTGGCAGTGCATTCCACACACACACACACCACTCTTTGCTTAAAAAAAAAATAGCTCTGACATCTCCTCTGTACCTACTTCCTAGCAGCTTAAACCTATTCCCCCTCGTGTTAACCGTTTCAGCCCTGGGAAAAAGCTTCTGTCTATCCACACGACCAATGTCTCTCATCATCTTATACACCTGCATGAATTTCCTGCATGATTTTCTCCGGGCTGAATAAGACGATGAGCTCTCTGTGGTTGTGACGTTCTTCAGGGCTCCGGACGAAGTTGGTTAAACTCCTTCTTCCCCGCTCTTTTCAGCGTTTTGGGTCATTTTCACCAATTTTAACGGACTGTGTCTCAGACAGCTGGGTTGTTGCAATTGTTACGTACCAGTACATTAGATCACTAATGGAGTCTGGTTTCGATGTGAAAACGACTATCTTCATTAGTATTGTAACGGGGTCCTGAATTACCCCTATGAACTGTGTTTTTGAAAAGAGAGAGGGAGTTGTTGTTCAACACCGAACACCTTGTTGGAGAGGGGGGGGGGAGAGAGAGAGAGAGAGAGAGAGAGAGAGAGAGAGAGAGAGAGAGAGAGAGAGAGAGAGAGAGAGAGAGAGAGAGAGATGGTTTCTCTGCAAGCTTGTTTACATTTTTACAAGGACACTGTCAGCTTCTGTGTTACAGAGAGAGAAGGGAGGAACTGTTTGATGGACAGCTGGGGCTCAGCACGGTGAGATAAGTAGGAGGTCCGCTGATAGACCTCCAGACACATGGTTTTGGACACTGAATGAGCTTTGTTGTGTCCACAGAAAAAGGTGGGTTTTGGAAGATCGATCAGGAGCATCGATCAGTGGCTCTCGCAGTGTGAAAAGGCTGTGACCGGTGGGGAGTTATTCGTATGCCCATCCCTCGCCTGGGTTAATAACTCCACCACAGAAGAACGGTCCCGTTTGTAGTCTCACAGTCGGTGACTTCCAAAGGATTTCGGAGGAGGACGGGACTATCGACGGCGTCAGCTTACCTGAAGACTCAAACCTCTCCCTCTCTCTCTCTCCATCACTACTCGACTCAATCCCACGAACTGAACTGAACTTCACTCATCTCCGTAAGACGGTATCCATTCACCCCGAGGCGTGAAGAAGCTTGGCTTTCCTATTTCCACACACACACACACACACACACACACACACACACACACACACACACACACACACACACACACACACACACACACACACACACACACACACACAAAATTGCTAACCTGTTTGATATATCTGCATTTATCTTGCTGTATCGCGTAGTTACGAATAAATAGCATTAGTTTATAGCAATACCAGACTCCACGATGTTTTCTATTTCTGCTGGTTCTTTGACCCGTCACGGGGTACGTAACAGTATCTACTCCAAATATAAAAGATTAAACGAAATAAACAGAAGTTAACAGTGTATTGCCTATATATAGCTCCCAAACTATCAAGCTTGGGAAACAATGCTTAAAGTCTTCAGACGGTAAAGTGGAAAAGTTCAGTAATCCACGGAATAAGTGAGTGAGAGGAGAGATTTGTAAATCCACACGAACATGTAGAGAGAAGGCAATTACGAAGAATTCCACACACATTCCACGCTGGGTAAACGAAATAACTGTCGCCGAAGATCTTATCCGTCGATTAGTTCCGAAATCCACTTAGAAATATCACCAGGTGACGGTAACAGGAATATCGTCTTCAAGTGGTTACCACAGAACACCCCGATTCCAGGTAAGGGCCAACAAAAGTGATACCACAGGATACTCCAGCAAATCCACACACATGGATGATACGAAGTGACAGTCACACATCCGTTGTGCACTGCGTGCCGATGATCAGATCAACCCAACCTTTTGGGCATGGAAGAGTTGCAGCCTATAGCAGTCACACGCTGAAGTTCCAACAGCTTGTCTCCCTCTCCCGCTCCCGCTCCCTCAGGCTGCTGCAGCTTGTGTCTGACGTCACAGCGCCGCCTCACTCAGGCACTTAAAGCGACACTCACAGTAAACGAACCTGCGGTCTCGTAACACAAAGCACCTCTAAAGTCTGACAGCAGACTAGCGAGTGAATCTTCGATAGTGCAGAGTCAGAAACCGAAGATTTGCCAGCCTGGGTCAGGGGTTCCAGAGAGAGATGGGGTTCAGAGCAGGAGGACGAATAAGATAGATAGATAGATAGATAGATAGATAGATAGATAGATAGATAGATAGATAGATAGATAGATACTTTATTCATCCCCATGGGGAAATTCAACATTTTTTCCAATGTCCCATACACTTATTGTAGCAAAGCTAATTACATACAATACTTAACTATTTAAATACATTGAATGGTAACTTAAGCTCAGTCCTAACCCCGGCACTTTAACATATCCTACTCCTGGCGGTTGAATTGTAAAGCTGAATGGCATTGGGGAGTAGTGATCTCTTCATCCTCTCTGAGGAGCATTGCATCGATAGCAACCTGTGTAGACCAGCAGGATGTGGTCAAAAGTGAAAGATTAAAAGCATTTGGAAACTGGTTGATCGAAAAGAAGGTGGTTAATTTCTGCAAAACACAGGTGGAAATAAACAGATCAGGCAGAAATTTTGGAGAGGAATAAATAGAAAACGTTTAGGCAGAGCCCCTTCAGCATGCTTAGCCTGTGTACTTCGCTGCTTAGTTGTTCTCTGAATTGCAGAGTTCCTCCAGCGTTTTGTGTGTGTGCGTCTCTGTATTTCCAGTAACTGCAGAATCTCCTGTGTTTTATATCTGCATTTTACTTTGGCATTAGATACACGTTGATATTGAGTATGTTGCTTATGGGAGCCGCTTTCTGCGTTAAAACAGCTGCAGATTTTTCTATCCACACGGTTAAAAAAAAATGAGGTATGGACATTCAACTGGTGCTTGCAGAAATGTTTAATGGCACCGTGATTACCCATAGGGCCATGCGTTAAGAATTTCGCCGGCGCTGAAGCGCCGATGAAATGCGCAGGCGTCAGGCTGAGGACGTCCCCGAGTATCACGCATGCGCGCAGTACACAGAAGACTTTCAAAATGTCGGTTGCAGGTAAGAGCGATTCTCTGTGTTTTTATCTTAAACACCGACTTCGGGATAATTCCTTTGAATTTCTGACACCTTGACCAGCAATCCCGGGACAGTGCTGCCCTCTTCCCTCTCTCTCAGGCCCACGATCTGTACACGGGCCCCGGGGAGCTTCCGGTTGAATGGGAACCGAAGGATCTCTCAGACAGAGCTGAGCTCCAGCTATCTAAATGCAAGGATTAGGAACTCGGAGAAAGGGAACAAAATCTTTTACATCACCAGTTCAGAAAATCGGCATTAGTACTCTTTTCCATAGATGCTGCCTTGCCTGCTGAGCTCCTCCAGTATTTTGTGTGTGTTGCTTCCTCTACCTCCTCTTGCTCTGGACTTTTCTACCGGTGAGAACATGTTTTGTCCCATTCTCTCTGGGTACGTAATGATATCAAACACCTTTGCCCTGGGCAACAAGTAGCTTTCACATCCCAAATGTGCCAGACTCCAATGAGACAGATTACTGCCCTTCCCTTCATATTCATTGGCATTGCCATCACTGAGTTCACCACCGTTAGTCACCCGGGGGAGAGTTCAGAGGGAATATTTATGTAGAATACAGAAAGTAGTGATGTCTGTTTGCATTTGGGTGATGCAAAAGTTGCTGGAGAATTTGCAAGTGGGAAGAAGTGGAGTGATATTTGGAAATCTGACTTTTTAAAGCGTAATTTAGCAAGCAAACCACATATGGGCAATGTGCAAAAGCTCTGGTGAGAAAATCCTCCATTTCCTGTTACAGGCCTGCTACATAGGTTGTGTGAGAGTGCAGATGAACTCGATCAAACCCAGAGGAGATCAAAGTTCCTATTGACAGTGATTTGCTAGATGTTAAAATGAATACCTCTCTATATAAAATTCACTGTGCACATCTTGTCACTGGGTAAAAATTGGGTACAAGATTTATCTGCACACTGGTTATTACAAATTAGAGGGGAGATTATTACAAATTAGAGGGGTATTGGAGGGAAGGAGGGGAGACCTCCAGTGTCCCTGATGCCCTCACCTGCAAGATGTACATCCAGCTGCAGCTTGTAACCCTGCACTTCAATGAGCTGGAACCTGAAATGGGTGAATTCCAGATCATCCAGCAGTTGGAGGGGGTGATATATATGACATGAAGAGAGGTGAGTTACTCCCAAGGTGCAGGACACAGGAAACTGGGTGAGAGTCAGGAAGGGGAATGAGGTTAAATATCCATCGCAGAGTACTCTAGTGGCCATCCCCAACAACAGGTGGACCACTTTAGTAGCTGTTGGGGGGAATTACCTGGCAGAGGAAAGTCAAAAGGCTGATTAGGGATTCGTTAGTTAGAGGAACAGAACAAGAGGGGAGGAATATCCTAGTGGTAAGGCTTGCTAGTGGTAGTGAACAGGGGAGGGGGTGATGTGGTTAAAATAAGTTGTAGGGGAATGGGAGCCAGAATGACAGAACAGATAGTGGAGAGGGTGAATTGAATTGACTTTATTAAATATATATTTCATAAACATGAGGAGTAGATATATTTACCTTACATCATCTAAATGTGCAATGTGTAATTTATAGTAATTTATAATAGATAGTTTGCACATAGGACAGTCAATATAACATAGAAATGCCACTGTATCAGCATGAATTATTCAGTCTGATGGCCTGGTGGAAGATGATGTCCCGAGGCCTGTGGGCCCTTTTGCTGTGGTACCGTTTCCTGGATGGTAGCAGCAGGAACAGTTTGTGGTTCTGGTGAATTGGGCCTGTTTGTCCCCGATATTTGTTGGGCCCTTTTTACACACCTGTCCGTGTAAATGTACTGAATCGTGGAAAGTAGATTGTGCAATGTATAATTTCCTTGTTTATATTTAGAGACATTTTTTGGTGTATAAAATGATGAGGGGTATTGAGCGTGTGAGTGGCCAGAGTAGTGTTTTTTTATTTTCCCAGGGTTGAAATGGTTAATGCCGCTTTTCCACACTCCCATAGACCCTTTGTCCATCTCCTGAATAAATAGAGATGGAAAAATATTTAAGATCTCTCCCATCTGCTTTGTTTCCACACATGGATTGCCATTCCGGTCTTCCAGAGGACCAACTTTGTGCCTTGCAATCCTTTTGCTCTTAACCTATCACTAGAATCCCTGAGGATTATCCTTCACCTTTTCTGTGACAGCAACCTCATGCCATCTTTTAGCCATCCTGATTTATTTCTTATGTGTTCTCTTGCATTTCTTATACTCCATAAGAAACTGACTGCCTATCCCTGTTATGCAATTCCATTTTGTGCTTTACCAGGGTCTCAATATCTCTTGCAATCCAAGTTTCCCTACAGTTTCTATCTTTACCTTTTATTCTGACATACCCGCTTACTACTTTCAAAATTTTGCTTTGAAGTCCTCCCATTTACCAAGCACACCTTTGCCATAAAGCAGCCTGTCCCTATCCACAGTTGCCAGATTCCAGTGTTGATTCCAGGTGTTGATCCATGTCCTGAACGCATCCGCCTTTCCTACGCTGCTCCTTGTATTGAAATATACAGAGCTCAGCATATTCACTGCACCATGCTCAACTTTTTCATTCCTGACTTTGTCTGAGGCCTGAACAACATCTGTCTCCACAACCTCTCCACTATCTGTTCTGTTATTCAGGCTCCCATTCCCCCTGCAACTTTAGTTTAACCCTCCTTACCCCCACCTCCCACCATGCAGATCTATCACCCCTTTGGCTTTCCTCTCCCAGATCAATAAAAAGGAGGTGCATACCAGGTACAGGCAGATAGGAACAAATGGGGTCCTTATGAAATACAGGAAATTCAAGTGAACACTTATGAAAGAAATAAAGGCATGAGGTTGCCCCAGCAGACAAGGTGAAGGAGAATCCTCAGGGATTCTGCAGATATGTTAAGAGCAAAAAGATTGCAAAGGAAAAAAAAAATTCTCTGGAAGATCAGAATGGTAATCCATATGAAGGGATAACATAGACTTGTGGAGATTTTTTTTGCATCCGTATTTACTCAAGAGATGAACACAGAGTCTATAGAAGTGAGGCAAAGCCACATCAACTTCATGGACCCTGTACAGATTACAGAGGTGGAGGGGTTTGCTGTCTTGAGGCAAATTAATGTGGATCAATCCCCAGGGCCTGACAAATTGTTCACTAGGACCCTGCAGAAGACAAGTGCAGAAATTATTGGGGCCTTAGCACAGATATTTAAATCATCCTTAGTGACAGGTGAGGTACTGGAGGATTGGAGGTCAGACAACGTTGTTCTGCTGTTCTAGAAAGGCTGTAAAAATGAACTAGGAAATTATATGTTTGTGGGCTTGACATCAGAACTGGGAAAGTTTTTGGAATGTGTGTCCAGGAACCCGATATATACTGTAAGTATTTGGATAGGTGTGGACTGATAAAGGATAGACAGCATGGGTCTCGCCAATCTTATAGAGTCTCTCCAGGAAGTTATCAGGGAAGTGGATGAAGGCAAGGCAGTGGATGTTGTCTACATGGACTTTAGCAAGGCACTTGACAAAGTCTCTTATGGGAGGTTGGTCAAGAAGGTTCAGTCACTCAGCATTCAAGATGAGACAGTAAATCGGATGAGACACTGTCTTTGGGAGAAGCCAGAGCGTGGTAGCAGATGGTTGCCTCTCTGACTGGAAGCCTGTGACTAGTGGTTGCCACAGGGATCAGTGCTGGATCTGTTGTTGTTTGTCATCTATATCAGTGATCTGGATGATAGTGTGGTTAACTGGATCAGCAAATTTGTGGGTGACACCAAGACTGGTGGTGTAGTGGACAGTGAGGAAGACTATCATGGCTTGCAGTGCGATCTGGACCCACTGGGAGAATGGTTTGAAAAATGGAAAATGGAATTTAATGCAGACCAGTGTGAGTTGTTGCACTTTGGTATGACCTACCAAGGGAGGTCTTTCACAGTGACTGGTCGGGCACTTAGGAGTGTTGTAGAAGAAAGGGACCTGAGAATACAAGTTCTTAATTCACTGAAAGTGGTATCACAGTTAGATAGTGATGGAAGGAAAGGTTTTAGTTCATTGGCCTTCATGAACCATATACTGACAATAGATGGATGTTATGTTGACTTGTAGAAGACATTGGTGAGGCCTAATTTGGAGAATTATGTGCAGTCTTGGTCACCTGCCTACAGGAAAGCTGTAAAAGAAGTTCAGAGAGTTCAGAGAAAATTCACAAGGATTTTGCCAGGTTTGGAGGAGTTGGGTTAGAAGGAAAGATTGAACAAATCAGCACTTTATTCCTTAGAGTGTAGAAGATTGAGGGGTGATTTGATTGTGATAGAGAGGCACAGATAGTGTTAATGCAAGCTGGCTTTTTCCACGAAGATTGGGTGGGACGACAACCAGAGGCCATGGGTTAAGGGTGAAAGGTGAAATGTTAGCGGAACATGAGGGGAAAATTCTTCACACAGACGGTCATCTGGGTGTGGAATGAGCAGCCAGCTCAAGTGGTGCATGCGAGCTCGATTTCAACATTTAAGAGGTTTGTGTGGGTACCCGGATGGTAGAGGTGTGGGAGTGGGCTGTTTAAATAGTTCAGCACAAACCAGATGGCCCAAAGGGCCTGTGTCTGTGTTGAAATTTTCTTTGATCGTGACAAGAACCTGAAATAATACAAGAATTCACTCTATCCCCTTTTGACAGCTGTGTGAACCAACCTGTCATTTCAGCAGGAATTTTTTATATGGCGTTAAAACTGTGGCACTTTAAGTTAATAATACATAAAAGAAGATCCCAGCTGCACGTCAAGTAAGACAATTTGCATGAGATTGTTTCAGTTACTGTGTGGCCAGGCACCCATGCAGCTCAGCAGGAACAGGGAGTAATACCAATGGAGAGAGTCAGACTGAGCCAAGGCACAGATTGGAGATGACAGAAATGCCCCATTCTTATAGAGACAGGAAGAGCATCAGGGAATTGATGGTCATTCCAGATACCAGCACTCTGCCCAGTCAGGAGATGATTTCTCTGTCCAACTTTCGTTGAACCTCACTGTAACAGTGTGATACCAGATCAAACCTTGGCAACTCAAGTAATCTCATCTGAAATGTTGTCCTACACCCATTGATGGATTTTGTAAATCTTTTTACAGGTTAAAAATGAGAAGGAATTCGTCTCCAGGAAGCTCAAACACGGCACAGCAGTTTTGTTGTCTCTGTCTAGATATTTAAGAAGTGGAGCAAGGGATCCAATTGACCACCCTTCCTGCTCAGACAGTGGGGAGGGATTCACTCGGTCATTTGACCAACTGGCATGCCTGTAATTTACACAGGAGAAAGGCCTTTCACCTGCTCAAACAGTGGGAATGGATTCACTCAGTTATCACAATTGAAGGTACATCAGCAAGTTCACACTGGGCAAGGCCATTCATCTGTTCGGTGTGTGAGAAGGGGTTCAGTCGGTCTTCCCACCTGTGGACACACCAGTCAGTTCACACCACACCGGGCAGAGGCTGGTCATCTGTTGAATTTCTGGGAAAGGATTCACTCAGTCATCTGACCTAATGGCTCACCAGCGAGTTCACACTGGGGAGAAGCCATTCACCTGCTCAGTCTGTGGGAAGGGATTCACTCAGTCATCCCACCTACAGAGTCATCAGCGAATTCACACTGGGGAGAAGCCGTTCACCTGCTCAGTCTGTGGGAAGAGATTCACTCAGTCATCCAACCTACTGGTACATCAGCGAGTTCACACTGGAGAGAAGCCATTCACCTGCTCAGTCTGTGGGAAAGGATTCAATCTGTCATCTACCCTACAGAGTCATCAGCGAGTTCACTCTGGGGAGAAGCCGTTCACCTGCTCAGTCTGTGGGAAGGGATTCACTCAGTCATCCAACCTACTGGTACATCAGCGAGTTCACACTGGAGAGAAGCCGTTCACCTGCTCAGTCTGTGGGAAGGGATTCACTCTGTCATCTACCGTACTGGTACATCAGCGACTTCACACTGGGGAGAAGCCGTTCACCTGCTCAGAATGTGGAAAGAGATTCACTTATTCATCCCACCTACTGAGACATCAGCGAGTTCACACTGGGGAGAAGTCATTCACCTGCTCAGTCTGTGGGAAAGGATTCACTCGGTCATACCACCTACAGAATCATCAGCGAGTTCACACTGGGGAGCGGCCATTCACCTGCTCAGTCTGTGGGAAAGGATTCACTGTGTCATCTACCCTACTGATACATCAGCGAGTTCACACTGGAGAGAAGCCATTCACCTGCTCAGAATGTGGGAAGGGATTCACTTATTCATCCCACCTACTGAGACATCAGCAAGTTCACACTGGGGAGAAGTCATTCACCTGCTCAGTCTGTGGGAAAGGATTCACTCGGTCATCCTACCTACAGAGTCATCTGCGAGTTCACACTGGGGAGAAACCGTTCACCTGCTCAGTCTGTGGGAAGAGATTCACTCGGTCATCCCACCTACAGAGTCATCAGCGAATTCACACTGGGGAGAAGCCGTTCACCTGCTCAGAATGTGGGAAGGGATTCACTGTGTCATCTACCCTACTGGTACATCAGCGAGTTCACACTGGAGAGAAGCCGTTCACCTGCTCAGAATGTGGGAAGGGATTCACTCAGTCATCCCACCTACAGAGTCACCAGCAAGTTCACACTGGGGAGAGGCCGTTCACCTGCTCAGTCTGTGGGAAGGGATTCACTCAGTCATCCCACCTACAGAGACATCAGCGAGTTCACACTGGGGAGAGGCCATTCACCTGCTCAGTCTTTGGGAAGGGATTCATTCAGTCATCCAACCTCCAGAGTCATCTGTGAGTTCACACTGGGGAGAAGCCATTGGTGAGGCCTAATTTGAAGTATTGTGTGCCTGGAGGACTTGGGTTATAAGGAAAGATTGAACAGGAACTTTATTCCTTGGAATGTTACAGATTGAGGTGAGATTTGATTGTGATAGAGGGGCATCTATAGTGTAAACGCAAGCTGGCTTTCTCCACTGAGTTTGGGTGGAACGACAACCAGAGGCCATGGGTTAAGGGTGAAAGGTGAAATGTTAAGGGGAACATGAGGGGAAACTTCTTCACACAGACGGTCATCCGGGTGTGGAATGAGCAGCCAGCACAAGTGGTGCATGCAAGCTCGATTTCAACATTTCAGAGGTTTGTGTTGGTACCTGGATGGTAGAGGTGTGGGAGTGGGTAGTTTAAATAGTTCAGCACAAACCAGATGGCCCAAATAGCCTGTTTCTGTGTTCAACGTGAGTGAATCTGCAGATGCTGGAAATAAATAAAAAAAACACAAAATGCTGGCAGAACTCAGCAGGCCAGACAGCATATATGGGAGGAGGTAATAATGACATTTCGGGCCGAAACCCTTCATCAGGAGTGAAGTAACGTGGGATGGTCGGTGGGGGATAAGAAGTGGGGGGAGGGATGAAGTAGAGAGCTTGGAAGTGATAGGCTGGAGGGAAATGGGCTGGGGGAAGGTGGAGAATTATGGGAAATAAAAGAGAAAGAAAGGTAGGGCTGGGGGGAGAGATTATAGTGAGGGGGGAAAAGAGAGAGAAAGAGAACCAGACTAAAATAATAGATAGGGATGGGGGTAAGGGTGGGGGCAGGGATATCAACGGAGGTCAGTGATTTGGATGTTCATGCCGGCAGGTAGAAGATGTGTGGCCACAGGGAGATCCCGCCACTGCTGGAGGACCGAGCGCCTGTGTTCCGCGAAACGGTCTCCCAGTCTGCGGCGGGTCTCCCCAATGTATAAATGGCCACATTGGGAGCACCGGGATGGTGGTGAGGGAAGAAGTGTGGGGGCAGGTTTAGCACTTCTTCCGTTTGCAGGGGTCAGTGCCCGGAGGGAGGTCTGTGGGGAGGGATGGGGGAGATGAATGGACAAGGGAGTCGCGTAGGGACCGATCCCTGCGGAAAGCGGAGAGAGGGGGGGAAGGTGAAAATGTGGTTGGTGGTGGGATCACGTAGGAGGTGGCGGAAGTTGTGGAGGATTATACGTTGGATCTGTAGGCTGGTAGGGTGATGGGTGAGGACCAGGGGACTCTATCCCTGGTGGGCTGGCAGGGGGATGGGGTGAGGGCAGAGGTGCATGAAATACGGGAGACGCGATGGAGGGCAGAGTTGATAGTGAATGAAGGGAAGCCCCTTTCTTTAAAAAAGGAAGACATCTCCTCTGTCCTAGAATGAAAGGCCTCATCCTGAGAGCAGATGCGACGGAGGCGGAGGAATTGAGAGAAAGGGATAGCATTTTTGCTGGAGACAGGGTGGGAGGAGAAATAGTCTAGGTAGCTGTGGGAGTTAGTTGGTTTGTAGTAGACGTCGGTGGATAGGGTGTCTCCACAGATAGAAACAGAAAGTTTTCGAAAGGGGAGGGAGGTGTCAGAAATAGACCAGGTGAATTTGAGGGTGGGGTGAAAGTTGGAGACGAAGTTAATGAAGTCCAAGGCCCCAGACAGTCCTTTCAGGTGAGGCACCACTTCACCTGCGAGTCAACTGGCGTGATATACTGTATCCGGTGCTCCCGATGTGGCCATTTATACATTGGGGAGACCCGCCGCAGACTGGGAGACCGTTTCGCGGAACACCGGTGCTCGGTCCTCCAGCAGTGGCGGGATCTCCCTGTGGCCACACACTTCAATTCCACAGACCACTCCCACTCTGATATGTCTGTCCATGGCCTCCTCTACCGTGAAGATGAGGCCACACGCAGGTCGATGGAGCAATACCTTATCTCACGCCAAGGTAGCCTCCTTCCTGCCGGCATGAATGTCCAATTCACTGACCTCCATTGATACCCCTGCCCCACCCACCCTTACCCCCATCCCTATCTATTATTTTAGTCTGTTTCTGTGTTGTACATTTCTAGAAGAACCTGAAATATTACAAAAATTCACACTAAGCCCTTTTAACAGCTGTGCAGACCAACCAGTCATTTCAGCAGGAATTTTTTATATGGCGTTAAAACTGTGGCACTTTAAGTTAATAATACATAAAAGAAAATCCCAGCTGCACATCAAGAAATACTATTTGTGTGAGAGTGTTTCAGTTACTCTGGGGCGAGGAACCCATGCAGCTCAGCAAGAGAAGGGAATAATACCAATGGAGGGAGTCAAACTGAGCCAAGGAACAAATTGGAGATGGCAAAAATGCCCCATTCTTATGGAGACAGGAAGAGCATCAGGGAATTGATGGTCATTCCAGATACCAGCATTCTGCCCAGTCAGAAGATGATTTCTCTGACCAAGTTGGTTTGTACATCACTGTAACAGTGTGATACCAGATCAAACCTTGGCAACTCAAGTAATCTCATCTGAAATGTTGTCCTAAACCCATTGATGGATTTTGAAAATCTTTTTACAGGTGAAAAATAAGAAGGAATTTGTCTCCAGGAATCTCAAACTCAGCACGCCAGTTTTGCTGTTTCTGTCTAGATATTTAAGAAGTGGAGCAAGTGATTCAATCGATCTTCCTTCCTACTCAGACTGTGGGGAGGGATTCACTCGGTCATTTGACGAACTGGCACACCCGTCATTTTACACAGGAGAAAGGCCATTCACCTGCCCAAACAGTGGGAATGGATTCACTCGGTTATCACAATTGAAGGTACATCAGCAAGTTCACACTGGACAAGGCTATTCATCTGTTCTGTGTGTGAGAAGGGGTTCAGTCGGTCTTCCCACCTGTGGACACAGCAATCAGTTCACACCACACCGGGCAGAGGCTGGTCATCTGCTGAATTTCTGGGAAAGGATTCACTCTGTCATCTGACCTAATGGCTCACCAGCGAGTTCACACCGGGGAGCGGCCATTTACCTGCTCAGTCTGTGAGAAGAGATTCACTCACTCTTCCACCCTGTGGAAACACTAGCGAGCTCACACTGGGGAGAAGCCGTTCATCTGCTCGATCTGTGGGAAGAGATTCACTGAGTCATTCACCCTACTGGTACATCAGCGAGTTCACACTGGGGAGAAGCCATTCACCTGCTCAGACTGTGGGAAGAGATTCACTCAGTCATCCACCCTACAGAGACATTGGCAAGTTCACACTGGGGAGAAGCCGTTCATCTGCTGAGAATGTGGGAAGGGATTCACTCAGTCATCCCAACTACTGGCACACCAGTCAGTTCACAATGGGGAGTGGCCATTGTTATGAATCCCTATAGGTTTTGTTTGATATGGACTGTCATTTTAAGAGAGATTAAGAAGTTGAATCAGTCTGACTTGCAGCTTGTTTACATTGCTCGCAGACTGTTTATTTTTAACCGAGGACACAGACTCTCAGAGTCAGACGGAGATGAAGGAGGAAAAATGGAAGGATCAAAACCAGGGAACTAGTGGCCAAGGGTCACTGTTTGGAATTTTCCTATGCCCACAAGGGTGGGTTAATTATCGATTCAGCGTACATCGAATGTGTGGTTGTTACCTTCTTTGATCCGTAGGAGTGGATCTGATTTGGGTTATCCTGTGAAGACCACTGTTGTATTAACACTTGCCTGGGTGTGGTGTGGTAATTCACTTGACGATACCTCTTGTGACAAGTCACTTTCAGTGATAATTCGTATGTGGATTTGAAATGATGACAGATAAAATCTACAGCGACTGTTCTCTCATTTTACCACCATGGAACCTGTGGAATTCAACATAATTGCCTTCTCTCGACATTTACCCTGGATTACAAATATCTCTCTCATCACCTATTCTGTGGATGAACTGAACTTTCATACTTTACCATCTCAAGACCCCGAGCTCAATAGTTTGGGAGTTATATTCACACATGACACTATTAACTTTTGTTTATCTTCCTTAAGTTATTATATTATAAGTAGATTCTAATAAAGATAGTTTTAACATCAAAAACAGACTCCATTGCTGCTGGTTCGTTTCTAAAGCATTACAATTCAGAATAAAATTGGGGCCTGTGTCCGGAATATGAACAGATTTGGGGGTGTATTGATTAATTATCGATTTCATTTGGGAAATTACATTTGATTTATTTTTTTGTGGAAAATCAGCAGCAATGGATGCTGATAGATGTCTGGAAGCACCCAACCTCTGACGCACTAGAAGATGCCAGAAGGATTGAGTTGTTGAATACTGCCAGAAGGTTAAAACTTGCTAAGGGGAAATTGACAATGAGGAGGGCACAGATACAGAGGATAATTATGTATCTGAGGGTGTGTTTAAAGTGGAGGAGTTGGAGGAGTTTCCTGAAAGTAAACCGAGTGAGCTTGAGCTCCAGTACAAGTGAGAAAAATTAAAGATGGAGGCTGCGGAAAGGCAGAGGCAGTTTGAGGCTAGAGAGGCAGAAAAACAGAGGGAGGAAGCAGAAAGACAGAGGCTGTTCGAGCTGGAAAAGATAGAGAGATTGCAGCAAAGGGGTCTAGAGTTAGACTCTGGTGATAAGTTGATGCCAGTCGAAAAGTTACATTGGTCCCTCCATTGGACGAGGCAGAGGTTGATAAATACTTTCAGCATTTTGAGAAGTTTGCTCAGAGTTTAAAGTGGCCAAGAGAGGGTTGGTGTATTCTCTTACAAAGTGTAATTCAGGGGAACGCTTAGCAAGCCGATTCTGCTTTGACAGTTGCTGAAGCAGCTGATTATAGAACATAAAATAGTACAACACAGTACAGGCCCTTCGGCCTACAATGCTATGCCAAACCTTAAACCCTGCTTCCCATATATCCCCCCCCCACCTTAAATTTCTCCATATACCTGTCTAGTAGCCTTTTGAATTTCACTATATCTGCCTCCACCACAGACTCAGGCAGTGCATTCCACACACAAACCACTCTCTGAGTAAAAAAACCTTCCTCTAATATCCCCCTTGAACTTCCCACCCCTTACCTTAAAGCTGCGTCCTCTTGAATTGAGCAGTGGTGCCCTGGGGAAGTTGTGCTGGCTGTCCACTCCATCTATGCCTCTTAATATCTTGTATACCTCTATCATGTCTCCTTTCATCCTCCTCCTCTCCAGAGAGTAAAGTCCTAGCTCCCTTAATCTCTCATCATAACACATGCTGACTAAACCAGGCAGCATCCTGGTAAATCTCCTCTGTACCCTTTCGAATGTTTCGACATCCTTCCTATAGCGAGGCAACCAGAACTGGACACAATACTCCAAGTGTGGCCTAACCAGAGTTTTATAGAGCTGCATCATTACCTTGCGACTCTTAAACTCTATCCCTCGACATATGAAAGCTAACACCCCATAAGCTTTCTTAACTACCCTATCTACCTATGAGGCAACTTTCAGAGATCTGTGGACATGTACCCCCAGACCCCTCTGCTCCTCCACACTACCAAGTATCCTACCATTTACTTTGTACTCTGCCTTGGAGATTTCACCTTCCAAAGCCTCACACTTCTGAGGGTAGAAGCAAAAAGTAGTAAGGTGAAAAGTAAAAGTGGCAGGCAAGCAAATCCAGGGCAAAAATCAAAAAGGGCCAGTTTTCAACATAATTGTATAAGGGCTAAGAGTGTTTAAATACAAGGCTGAAGGCTTTGTGGGTCAATGCATGGAGCATTTGTAACAAGGTGAATCAATTGAATGTGCAAATAGTTATTAATGAATATGATATAGTTGGGATCAAAGAGACATGGCTCCCGGGTGACCAAGGATGGGAGTTTAACATCCAGGGATATTCAATATTCAGGAGGGATAGATAGGAAAGAAAAGGAGGTGGGGTAGCGTTGCTGGTTAGAGAGGGGATTAACACAATAGAAAGAAAGGACATTAGCCTGGAGGATGTGGAATCAATATGGGTAGAGCTGCGTAACACTAAGGGGTAGAAAACGCTGGTGGGAGTTGTGTTCATGCCACCTAACAGTAGTAGTGAGGTTTGGGATGGCATTAAACAGGAAATTAGAAATGCGTGCAAAACTTAACTTTTTTTTAAAGCTATTATTAATGCTTTTTGAGTTAGTGATTTAGATGCATATCATATTATTACTGAGTTAAGTATTGTATGTAATTAGTTTTTGCTACAACAAGTGTATGGGACATTGAAAAAAAGGTTGAATTTCCCCATGGGGATGAATAAAGTATCTATCTATCTATCTATCTATCTATCTGTTATAATGGGTGAGTTCAATCTACATATAGATTGGCTGCACCAAATTGGTAAGCGTGCTGAGGAAGAGGATTTCTTGGAATGTATGTGAGATGGTTTTCTGAACCAAAATGTTGAGGAACCAACTAGAGAGCAAGCCATTCTAGACTGAGTATCATTGAGCAATGAGGAAGGGTTAGTTAGCAATCTTGTCGTGTGCGGCCCCTTGGGTAAGAGTGACCATAATATAGTGGAATTCTTCATTAAGATGGAGAGTGACGTAGTTAATTCAGAAACAAAGGTTCTGAACTTAAAGAAGGGTAACTTTGAAGGTATGAGACAGGAATTAGCTAAGATAGACTGGCAAATGATACTTAAAGGGTTGACAGTGGATATGCAATCGCAAGCATTTAAAGATCGCATGGATGAACTATAACAAGTGTTCATCCCAGTTGGCAAAAAATAAACCAGGGAAGGTAGTGCACCTGTGGCTGACAAAGGAAATTAGGGATAGTATCAATTCCAAAGAAGAAACATACAAATTAGCCAGAAAAAGGTGGCACACCTGAGGACTGAAAGACATTCAGAGTCCAGCAGAGGAGGACAATGGGATTAATTAGGAAAGGGAAAAAAGATTATGAGAGAAAGCTGGCAGGGGACATAAAAACTGACTGTACAAGCTTTTATAGCCTTTTAAAGAAAATGATTGGTTAAGACAAATGTAGGTCCCTTACAGTCAGAAACAGGTGAATTGATCATGGGGAATATGGCAGACCAATTGAATAACTATTTCGGTCTGTCTTCACTAAGGAGGACATAAATAATCTTCCGGAAATAGTAAGGGACCGAGGGTCTAGTGAGATGGAGGAACTGAGGGAAATACATGTTAGTAGGGAAGTGGTGTTAGGTAAATTGAAGGGATCAAAGGCAGATAACTCCCCAGGGCCAGATGGCCTGCATCCCAGAGTACTTAAGGAAGTAGCCCAAGAAATAGTTGCATTAGTGATAATTTTTCAAAACTCTTTAGATTCTGGATTAATTCTTGAGGATTGAAGGGTGGCTAATGTAACCCCACTTTATAAAAAAGGAGGGAGAGAGAAACCGGGGAATTATAGACCGGTTAGCCTGACGTCGGTGGTAGGGAAAATGCTAGTCAGTTATCAAAGATGTGATAACAGCATATTTGGAAAGCGGTGAAATCATCGGACAAAGTCAGCATGGATTTGTGAAAGGAAAATCATGTCTGACAACTCTTTCAGAATTTTTTGAGGATGTATCAGTAGAACGGATGGGGAGAACCAGTGGATGTGGTATATTTGGATTTTCAAAAGGCTTTTGACAAGGTCTCATACAGGAGATTAGTGTGCAAACTTAAAGCACACGGTGTTGGGGGTATGGTATTGAAGTAGATAGAGAATTGTTTGGCAGACAGGAAGCAAAGAGTGGGAATAAATGGGACCATTTCAGAATGGCAGGCAGTGACTAGTGGGGTACTGCAAGGCTCAGTGCTGGGACCCCAGTTGTTTACAATATTTATCAATGATTTAGACAAGGGAATTAAATGCAGCATCTCCAAGTTTGCAGATGACATGAAGCTGGGTGGCAGTGTTAGCTGTGAGGAGGATGCAGGGTGACTTGGATAGGTTTGGTGAGTGGGAAGATTCATGGCAGATGCAATTTAATGTGGATAAATGTGAAGTTCTCCACTTTGGTGGCAAGAGCAGGAAAACAGATTATTATCTAAATTGTGGCCAATTAACAAAAGGGGAGGTGCAATGAGACCTGGGTGTCATTGTACACCAGTCATTGAAAGTGGGCATGCAGGTACAGCAGGCGGTGAAAAAGGCAAATGGTATGTTGGCATTCATAGCATGAGGATTCAAGTACAGGAGCAGGAAGGTTCTCCTGCAGTTGCCTTGGTGAGAACACACCTGGAGTATTTTGTGCAGTTTTGGTCCCCTTAATCTGAGGAAAGACATTCTTGCCATAGAGGGAGTACAAAGAAGGTTCATCAGATTGATTCCTGGGATGGCGGGACTTTCATATGAGGAAAGACTGGGCTTATACTCACTGGAATTTAGAAGATTGAGGGGGAATCTTATTGAAACGTGTAAAATTCTAAAGGGATCGGACAGGCTAGATGCAGGAAGATTGTTCCCGATGTAGGAGAAGTCCAGAACGAGGGGTCACAGTTTAAGGATAAAGGGGAAGCATTTTGGGACCGAGATGAGGAAAATCTTCTTCACACAGAGAGTGGTGAATCTGTGGAGTTCATTCCCATAGGAAACAGTTGAGGCCAGTTCATTGCCTATATTTAAGAAGGAGTTAGATATAGCCCTTGTGGCTAAAGGGACCGGGGGTACGGAGAGAAAGCAGGTACAGGGTTCTGAGTTGGATGATTAGCCATGATCATACTGAATAGTGGTGCGTCCTTGAAGGGCCGAATGGCCTACTACTGCACCTATATTCTATGTTTCTATCATCCGAACATCAACTCCCTAATCATTCTGCATCACTTATTAATTCCTTTTTAATTGATTATGGCATAATTACATTTGGAGGGATATGCATCCTAGTGATAGTGAATACTCTTTTTTCCTCACATGTTCATAATAAATATTCGAAAATCGACTATTTTATAGTCGACCTCCGATTTCTATTTAATGTTCAGAAATGTGAATATGATAGATAGATAGATAGATAGATACTTTATTCATCCCCATGGGGAAATTCAACATTTTTTTCCAATGTCCCATACACTTGTTGTAGCAAAACTAATTACATACAATACTTAACTCAGTAAAAATATGATATGCATCTAAATCACTCTCTCAAAAAGCATTAATAATAACTTTTAAAAAGTTCTTAAGTCCTGGCGGTTGAATTGTAAAGCCTAATGGCATTGGGGAGTATTGACCTCTTCATCCTGTCTGAGGAGCATTGCATCGATAGTAACCTGTCGCTGAAACTGCTTCTCTGTCTCTGGATGGTGCTATGTAGAGGATGTTCAGGGTTTTCCATAATTGACCGTGGCCTACTCAGCGCCCTTCGCTCAGCTACCGATGTTAAACTCTCCAGTACTTTGCCCACGACAGAGCCCGCCTTCCTTACCAGCTTATTAAGACGTGAGGCGTCCCTCTTCTTAATGCTTCCTCCCCAACACGCCACCACAAAGAAGAGGGCGCTCTCCACAACTGACCTATAGAACATCTTCAGCATCTCACTACAGACATTGAATGACGCCAACCTTCTAAGGAAGTACAGTCGACTCTGTGCCTTCCTGCACAAGGCATCTGTGTTGGCAGTCCAGTCTAGCTTCTCGTCTAACTGTACTCCCAGATACTTGTAGGTCTTAACCTGCTCCACACATTCTCCATTAATGATCACTGGCTCCATATGAGGCCTAGATCTCCTAAAGTCCACCACCATCTCCTTGGTCTTGGTGATATTGAGACGCAGGTAGTTTGAGTTACACCATATCACAAAGTCCTGTATCAGTTTCCTATACTCCTCCTCCTGTCCATTCCTGACACACCCCACTATGGCCGAGTCATCAGCGAACTTCTGCACATGGCAGGACTCCGAGTTATATTGGAAGTCTGATGTGTACAGGGTGAACAGGACCGGAGAGAGTACGGTTCCCTGCGGCGCTCCTGTGCTACTGACCATCGTGTCAGACCTACAGTCTCCCAACCGCACATACTGAGGTCTATCTGTCAAGTAGTCCACTATCCAATCCACCATGTGAGAGTCTATTCCCATCTCCGTTAGTTTGTGCCTTAAGATCTTGGGCTGGATGGTGTTAAAGGCACTAGAGAAGTCAAGGAATGTAATCCTCACAGCACAACTGACCCCATCTAAGTGAGAGAGTGATTTGTGCAGCAAATACGTGATAGCATCCTCCACTCCCACCTTCTCCTTATACGCAAACTGAAGCGGATCCCGGGCGTGCCTGGTTTGTGGCCTCAGATTCTGTATTATCAGCCGCTCCATGGTCTTCATCACGTGCGACGACAAGGCAACAGGTCTGAAGTCATTCAACTCCTTTGGTTGTGGTTTCTTCGGTACCGGGACAATACAGGATGTTTTCCACTGTCTGGGTACTCTTCTCTGATCTAGGCTCATGTTGAAGATGCGCTGTAGTGGTTCTCCCAGCTCAGTCGCACAGGCCCTCAGTAATCGTGGGGAAACTCCATCCGGTCCAGCCGCCTTGCTGGTACAGATCTCCCTCAGTTGACCTTCCACCTGTGCAGCCGTAATCCTGGGCGTGGGCAAGGTCTCCTGTGAGGGAAGTAAGCCTGGTGTGGAGTTCTGTGGTGAGGATGAGATTGTGCTGTCGAACCTATTGAAGAAGTTGTTCAGCTGGTTCGCTTTCTCCACATCTCCACTTATGTTTACCCCCCGCTTTGCACCGCGTCCGGTGATGATCTTCATCCCATCCCACACCTCCTTCATGCTTTTTTTCTGCAGCTTTTGTTCTAGCTTCCTCCTATACTGCTCCTTTGCCCCCCTTATCTGTACTCTGAGTTCCTTCTGAACTCTTTTAAGCTCCAACCGATCACTATCTTTAAAGGCCCTCTTCTTCTGGTTTAGGAGGCCTTTGATGTGACTAGTGATCCAGGGCTTATTATTGGGATAGCAGCGAACAGTTCTAACAGGAACAACGGCATCCACACAAAAATTAATATAGTCCGTTGTGCATTCAGTGACCTCCTCAACGCCCCCACAGAGCCCCCCTTGCAGTACATCCCAGTTAGTAGTACCGAAGCAGTCTCACAGGGCCTGTTCAGCTTCAGGAGTCCACTTTCTAAAAGAGCGTGTGGTAGTGGGATGCCTCATCACAATTGATTTATATCTGGGCTGTAACAAAACCAGGTTGTGATCAGCTTTCCCCAGTGCAGGCAGCGGGGATGCACTATATGCATCCTCTACGCTTACACCAAAAGATTCTTGCTATTTTCTCGGGCTTATCGTTAAGAGTTTATTGTGAATTTTTGAAGATATGCAATCAGAAATGGCTCTTAGATCCAAAGGACGAGAACCGGGGCGTAACCCGAACGGCAATGGAAAGAAGCAAGCTCAACCGCAACGCACTGAGTTAACTTATGAACTGTTTATGGAGGTTTTGGATTAAAAAAATTCGATGAACTACAAGTTCTTAAACAAGATATAAAGGCTTTTCAAGATTATATGGTTAAGACGGATTCAGTAATTAACCAGCAGCAAGTTCTTATCGCGTCTCTGCAAGAAGAAGCTCGGAAACGAGATTTGACAATCGAAAAATTGCAACAGGATTTAATTTCGACCAATAAACTGGTGGAAACACTTAAAGCCAAGATTGTCGACTTGGAGAATCGGTCCAGAAGACAGAACCTACGTCTACTTGGTCTCCCAGACGGCATAGAGAAAGGCGATCCTTCGAAATATTTTGCTCAACCTTTAAAAGATGCGTTTCCGTCGGTTTTTCCAGAGAACCCCCCCCCCCCCATTACTTGACCGAGCACATGGAATTTGCAGTCGTTCATCGAGTGCTTCAGCTAAACCCCCGTTGGTAATTGTCCGGTTTCACTATGTACACGACAAAGAACAACTTATTCGTGAGGCTCGGAGGGCTGGGATGATTACATTTCAAAATTACTACTTCCGTTTGGTGGAAGATTTTAGTCCTGAACTTATGAAAAAAAGGCTTCTTTTTAAACCTCTGATGTCTGAATGTTATGAGAAAAAACTAAAACCTGTGTCTCTTATACCCTGCGAAGCTTAGAATATCTCCGTCGAATGCTCCACGCCAGGTTTTTCTTTCTACATTTGAAGCGAGAAAGTATCTGGAGGAGAACTTCCCTACTGCTATAGACACTAATCCCTAATAAATGAGTGATTCTGATCGTGTAAGATGGTTTTCGATTCCTCAAACCAGGGTTAGTCTCTGGTTATTGGTGTAGGTTTATCCTATACTTCATATTTAAGTTAAAGTGTGTTTTCGTTATATTAACCGTTCTGTCTTATACACTTTAACCACTATACTATATTTTTGACTATTATTTTTGTTCCCTTGAAGGTATATTTTTAACCTTTCGAAGGGAATTTTTTTTATTATCAAGATGGTGGTTTTTTGCAAAAATATTCTTGGTTTTGTTTAAGATGGCGTTATTGTTTCTTCTTTCGTCTTCTTCCTATAATGCATCGCTTATCATAGTTTAAATACTTCTTGATTTGTTTGGGTTATATCCCGATTTATAAACTTTTAGTGATTGTATTCTTTTTTTTACAAATAAGCATATTAAGAAGAGTAGATTTTAGTATCGTAATCATAATTTTTAAAGTTGGGGTGGTTTTTTTTACATATCCTTTAAATACGGAGTGGTCTGCCGCTGACATGGGGGTAGAATTAGTCTAATTTTTTCCTTTTTCTAGCCATATTTTGGCTTTGTTTCTTTTTCTTGTGGGGGTGGGGGTTGGTCTGTTTTCCTTTTTTATTTTTCTTTTATCAGTTTGTTTCAGTTTTTTCATTCGGGCTGTTTTTGAACTACAAATATGTCTACGATGTCGTCACTTCCGGGTCCGCTCTTTATTTTTGTTACTCTTCCGGGTGCATGAGTTTATAATTTGGTTAACCCTTTCTATACCAAAGGGTTGACTTTAGAAGCATGGCTCAAACCATTAACTTTGTGTCTTGGAATACTAATGGTTTAAACCATCCGATTAAACGAAAAAAGATTTTCAAAGTATTCCAAAGACTTAATGCTCATATCATTTTTGTACAAGAAACTCATGTGAGGAAGGAGGACAAATATCGCTTTTTTAGGCCTTGGCGGGGTCAACAGCATCATTCGAATTCGAATGCCAAAGTTAAGGGAGTTTCAATTTTTATTGACTCCTCTATTGCATTTGTTCAACATGATATCCTTTTGGATCCGAATGGTAGATTTTTGTTAATTACGGGTTTACTTTGTAATAAAAAGGTTGCTATGGTTAATGTTTATGCTCCAAATGTGGATTGTCCTGATTTTTTTAAGTCCTTATTTACTTCTTTACCTAATTTAAATGAATATAAGTTAATAATGGGTGGTGACTTTAATTGTTGTTTGAATCCTTTGATGCACAAATCTATATCTATTCAGACTTTACCCAATAAGTCGGCCACTTGTATTAACTCCTTTTTGACTGATAATGGAGTTTTTGATATTTGGAGATTTCGCCATCCTAATGACAAAGAGTTTTCTTTTTTCTCATATGTTTATCATTCCTATTCGAGAATTGATTATTTTTTTATTGACTCTTGTTTTATTCCATCGGTAATTGGTTGTAATTATGATATTAGAGCTATTTCTGACCATGCTCCATTAAAACTTTCTATTAATTTTACGGATACACCTTCTAGTGCTAGACAATGGCGATTTGACTCTACCTTATTGCAAGATCCGGACTTTATTAAATTTATGAAGGAGCAGATCGATTTCTTCTTTTCAACTAATTCCACAGAAGATATCTCTTGCGGAACCCTTTGGGACACTTTTAAAGTGTATATACGTGGACAGATTATCTCTTACTCCGTTGGTCTGAGAAAACGCATTAAGAAGGAAACTCTTTTATTGGTTGATAAAATTAAAGAGATTGACAAGAAATATTCGACCACTCCTAGTAGGGAGCTTTACAAACAAAGGGTTGAACTTCAAATGGAACATAGTTTAGATAGATAGATAGATAGATAGATAGATAGATAGATAGATACTTTATTCATCCCCATGGGGAAATTCAACTTTTTTTTCCAATGTCCCATACACTTGTTGTAGCAGAACTAATTACACAGAATACTTAACTCAGTAAAAAAAATATGATATGCATCTAAATCACCATCTCAAAAAGCATTAATAATAGCTTTTTAAAAGTTCTTAAGTCCTGGTGGTAGAATTGTAAAGCCTAATGGCATTGGGGAGTATTGACCTCTTCATCCTGTCTGAGGAGCATTGCATCGTAGTAACCTGTCGCTGAAACTGCTTCTCTGTCTCTGGATGGTGCTATGTAGAGGATGTTCAGGGTTTTCCATAATTGACCGTAGCCTACTCAGCGCCCTTCGCTCAGCTACCGATGTTAAACTCTCCAGTACTTTGCCCACGACAGAACCCGCCTTCCTTACCAGCTTATTAAGACGTGAGGCGTCCCTCTTCTTAATGCTTCCTCCCCAACACGCCACCACAATGAAGAGGGCGCTCTCCACAACTGACCTATAGAACATCTTCAGCATCTCACTACAGACATTGAATGACGCCAACCTTCTTAGGAAGTACAGTCGACTCTGTGCCTTCCTGCACAAGGCATCTGTGTTGGCAGTCCAGTCTAGCTTCTCGTCTAACTGTACTCCCAGATACTTGTAGGTCTTAACCTGCTCCACACATTCTCCATTAATGATCACTGGCTCCATATGAGGCCTAGATCTCCTAAAGTCCACCACCATCTCCTTGGTCTTGGTGATATTGAGACGCAGGTAGTTTGAGTTGCACCATATCACAAAGTCCTTACATCTCCGATTGAAAATCAATTAATGAAAACCAGAGCTGATTTTTATACACATAGTGATAAATCGGGAAAACTGTTAGCTAGTCAGCTGAAGAATGTTTGGGTTAAACGTCAAATCACTAAGGTTCGTCAGCAGAATGGGGATTTGACAGTTAACTATGATGATATAAATAAGTCTTTTCAAGACTTTTATACCTCCCTGTATCAATCTGAATTCCCTCAGGATCATAATACCATGTGTGATTTTCTTGGGAAATTGAATTTTCCAAAATTATCATCCGATGAACTTTCAGTATTAGATACTCCGATCACCGATGCAGAAATTAAAGGGGTTATTTCCTCAATGAATTCTGGGAAAGCACCAGGTCCAGATGGGTATACAGCAGAATTTTTTAAATGTTTTTCTGCTACTCTCTCTCCTTGGTTATGCAAGGTTTTTGAAGAAGCAATTAGATTGGGGAATTTGCCACAATCTTTTTATAGAGCTTCCATTTCCTTAATACTGAAGAAAGATAAAGACCCTACTGACTGCATCTTATAGACCAATATCTTTATTGAATGTGGACTCCCAGATCTTTTCCAAGCTACTGGCTTCCAGGCTGGAGAAGGTATTACCCCAAATTATTTCGGAAGATCAAACCGGTTTTATTAAAAATCGCTGTTCTTTTTTCAATGTTAGGAGATTACTGAATATTGTTTATACTCCTTCACATAGCACTTCAGAATGTGTTATTTCATTAGATGCGGAGAAAGCATTTGATATAGTTGAATGGCCTTACTTATTTTATATGCTGGAGAAGTTTAATTTTAGTCCGACCTTTATTTCTTGGATTAAACTGATTTATCAAACTCCAGTAGCCTCGGTGTTTAGTAATAATCAAAGATCTCCCTTCTTTCGTTTATTTCGGGGCACTAGACAAGGTTGTCCTCTTAGCCCATTACTATTTAACATTGCTTTAGAACCTTTGGCAATTGCCATCAGAGAATCACAGGATATTTTGGGTATTAACCATGGAACAGATATTCATAAGGTATCTTTGTACGCAGATGATTTATTATTATTCATTTCTAACCCTGAGAAATCTATTCCAGCAGTTTTATCATTGTTGGCTCAATTTAGTGAGTTTTCTGGGTATAAGTTAAATCTTAATAAGAGTGAATTGTTTCCTTTGAATAGACAGGTCCCAAGCTATGGTAATTTACCTTTTAAATTAGTTAATGACTCTTTTATTTACTTAGGGATTAAAATTACAAAAAATCATAAAGAATTATTTAGGTTTAATTTTCTACCCTTAATTGATCAGATTAAAGGCTTGTTTACTAAGTGGTCACCATTATCTTTATCTCTGATAGGTAGGATGAATGCTATTAAGATGGTTATTTTACCTAAGTTTTTATATATTTTTCAAGCGGTACCAATTTTTATTCCAAAATCCTTTTTTACTAATGTTGATTCAAAAATTTCCTCATATATATGGCAGAATAAAAATCCCAGGTTAGGTAAAACATACTTACAGAAGACAAAGAAGGAAAGTGGGTTGGCATTACCCAATTTCAGGTTTTATTATTGGGCAGTTAATATTAGATATTTGTTATGTTGGTTGAAAGAATGGGATGGTCCTTTTGGCCCTCATTGGGTGAGTTTGGAAATTAAATCGGTACCAGGTTATGCTTTGGGTTCTATTTTAGGGACTTCTCTCCCTTTTGCTCTTTCTAAATTGCCGAAACGAATTGACAACCCGATAGTTAAATATACCTTACGTATATGGTTTCAATTTCGGAAATTTTTCAGGTTGACTCAATTCGTTTTAAATATTCCTATTGTATCTAATTGTTTTTTCCACCCCTCAATTATAGATCAAGCTTTTTTGGCTTGGAAAACTAAGGGTTTATTAAGATTTTCTGATTTCTTTTCGGACAATTGTTTTATGTCTTTTGAGCAATAATCTAATAAATATAATTTGCCTAGATTTCATTTTTTTAGATACTTACAGGTTAGGCATTTTTTTAAGTACGGTACTTCCTACGTTTCCAAATTTGGTGTCTTCAGATATTTTGGAGAGTTTGTTTGAATTAAACCCTTTTCAAAAAGGGCTTATATCAAAACTTTATAATATAATTATGAAGATACCTTCAGTGCATTCTGTGCGTGTTGCTTTGACTTCCAGCATCTGCAGATTTTCTCGTGTTTCTTTTTCCACCGAGGTTGGGCGAGACTACAGTCAGTGGTCATGGGTGACGGATAGAAGTTGAAAAGCTGAAGAGGAAAGTGAAGGGAAACTTTTTCACTCACTGGATGGTGAGAGTGTGGAACGAGCTGCTACCGCAGTTGTTGCATGCGAGCCCGTTTTCAATGTTTCAGAGAAGGTTGGATAGGTACCTGGATGGCAGAGGCATGGACAGCTGTGGTCCGAGGCAGGTCGATGCGAATAGGCGGATTTTTTCACAGAATAGATGGGCCGAACAGACTGTTTCTGGGTTGTACTTCTATGTCTCTGTGAATCTGTGTCTCGTTACCGGAAATCAAACCCAATCCAACTTCCATTAGTTCCCACTCTGTCCGCCCTCTGAGCGAAGAAGTTTCCCCTTATTTTCATATCAAATATTTCACCTTCCACGTCACACTTAACCCATGACCTCTAGGTCCAGTCACACACAGCCTAAGTTGATAAAGCCTGCTTGAATTAACCCGATCTATACCCTTCAGAATTGTGTGTACCTCTTCACTGTTCCTTACGCCACAACGGGGGTTTCCTACGCCCAGTATAGGTCTCCGTATCCCATGCTGCAAACCGTTTCCTTGAAGCTAACTGTTTTCCAATCTCTCACCCTCTCTCTCTCCCCAGCGTTCTCTTCCTCTCTCCCTTCCTGTTTCAGCTACTCCCCCTCTTGCTTTCTGTCACCAATTCCGGGTGTTCCTCACTCTCCATCTATATGTGTGTGTGTGTCTCTCTCTCTCCTCCCTTTCTCTCTCCCTCCCCCACTCTCTCCATTCACCACAGTCCGTCTTCTCCACTCACTCTCTCTGCCGTAGACCATAGCCTATCAGTTTGCGAATGTCATCAGCGCTTTTGTCTGCACTCCCTTAAATATTTTGAAATTGGAAATGATTCCCTTCCTGACTCCCATTTTTCCTACCACACAACTCCCTGGCTGGTTCTAATTTTCAATAAATCAGTCATTCCCACCCTGACCGCCGGGTTAACTGCGGTGAAGATAGTCAGCTTCTCCGTCTCTCCCTCCCCGACGGCCATTCCAATAACAGCGAGGACGCCCATCTCAAGTTCATGCGTCACTCCCTCAATAGCGCCTATTTCCAAACAACCTCTAACTCCCGACATGGGCAAAATTTCTGGCCATTTAGAATGGGCATCTGTTAAGAAAAATAAATTTCTCAAATCTTTCGGACGCCGTGAGACTCAACAACCCGCTGGTTAACCGAGGGTGAAGATTTTTCTGTGGCAAGAATTGCCCGGATGGAAATACAAAAATCAGTTAATGCTGGAGTCAATAAATGAATAGTCATAAACATCCCTGAATTGTACATGGGCAGATCGGATTTTGATTGTTTCCAGTAGAAAGGATGAAATTGCGTGCCCCGGATCCTAGAGTCATATAAAACGACAGCACAGAAACAGTCCCTTAAGCCCATCTAGTCAATACCAAAACCGGTTAAACTGCCTACCCCCACCAACATACACCGGGATTATAACCCTCCATATCCCTACTACCCATGTATTGATATAAACTTCAACTGAACATTGAAATCAAGCTCGCCCGCACCACTTGTACTGCAGGCTCATTCCATACTGTTACAACGCTCTGAATGAAGACGAATTGCCTAGAGGTAAACCTAGGTAATTTCTAAAGTAAGTACACGTTCGGCACAGCATTGTGGGCCGAAGGGCCTGTATTGTGCTGTAGGTTATCTATGTTTCTATATTTCCCTCCACTTTCCCCATAAACTTCTCACATTTCACCCTGATTGTAACCCTACCCAACCTAAATAGAAAAATCCTGCTTGCATTTACCACATCTATGCCCCTTGCAATTGTGTTTAACTTTATCAAATCCCCTCTCAATCTTCCATTCTCTAAGGAATCCAGTCTTACCCTCCTCAATCTTTCCTTATTACAGAGGTCCCCCAGACCTGGCAACATGCTGGTATTTTTTCTGTGCTCCTTCAACCTTGTTTACACCTTTCCTGTAGGTAGGTGACCAAAACTGCTCACAGTTCTCCTAATTAGACTTCACCACCGTATTATACAACTTCAACATAACAGCCTGGCTCCTGTACTCAATACATCGACGTATGAATGGCAACGTGGCAAAAGCTTTCTTGAGGACCCTATCTACCTGTGGCACAACTTTTACTGGATTATGTAGCTGTGTCCCTAGATCTCTTTGTTTATTCACAGTCCTCAGTGCCCCAATGTTCACTGTGTGAGACATAGCTTGGTAGGTCTGAGAGAAGTGCGAAGCCTTGCTCTGTTCTGCATTAATTTCCATCGGCCATTTTTCAGCCCACTTTACAACTGATGCAGATCCTTCTGCAAGCCATGATACCGTCCTCACTGTGCACTACAGCCCCAAAGGTGGTGCCATCCACAAATCTGCTCATCAGTGAACCACATTATCCTCCAGATCATTGATATAGATGACAAACAACAAAGGGACAAGCACCGATCTCTATCTGAGGCTGTGTCCTCTTGTCCTAGACTCTTCCACGTCCTTTCCAGATCTACTCGGTCTAGCCCTTTCAGCTTTGAAAGGATTCAATGAGATTCCCCCTCATCCTTCTGAATTCCAGCGCGTGCTGACCCAGAGTCATCAAACTTTCCTTGTGATAACACTTTCTTTCCCAGAATCATCCCTGTGAACCTCCTCGGGACTCTGTCCAATACCAGCACATGCTTTCTAAGCTGAGGGGCCGAAACTGTTCACAAAACTCAAGGTGAGGCCTCACCCGGGCCTTGTTAAACCTCAGCATCACATCTTAGTTCTTGTATTCTAGACCTCTTGAAATGAATGCTGACATGACATTTGCCTTCCTCACCACCGACTCGACCTTTAAATTAAACTTCTGGTATGTTCTGCACAAGGAGTCCCAAGTCCCTCTGCATTTCAGATTCCTGGATTTTCTCCCCGTTATACAAAAATAGTCCACACATTTATTTCTACTACTGAAGTGCATGACCATGCATTTTCGAATATTTTCATGCGAATTCTCCTAATCTGTCTAAGTCATTCTGCATCTGTCCTGTTTCCTGAACTCTACCTGCCTCTCCAACAATCTTCCTATCATCTGCAAACTTGGCGATAAACACATCTGTTCAATCATCTAAATTTTTAACATACAGCAGGAAAAGAAATGCTTCCAACACCAACTGCTGCGGAACACCACTAGATAGATAGATAGATAGATAGATAGATAGATAGATAGATAGATAGATACTTTATTCATCCCCATGGGGAAATTCAACATTTTTCCAATGTCCCATACACTTGTTGTAGCAAAAACTCATTACATACAATACTTAACTCAGTAATAATATGATATGCATCTAAATCACTAATTCAAAAAGCATTAATAATAGCTTTAAAAAAAAAGTTCTTAAGTCCTGGCAGTTGAATTGTAAAGCCTAATGGCATTGGGGAGTATTGACCTCTTCATCCTGTCTGAGGAGCATTGCATCGACAGTAACCTGTCGCTGAAACTGCTTCTCTGTCTCTGGATGGTGCTATGTAGAGGATGTTCAGGGTTTTCCATAATTGACCGTAGCCTACTCAGCGCCCTTCGCTCAGCTACCGATGTTAAACTCTCCAGTACTTTGCCCACGACAGAGCCCGCCTTCCTTATCAGCTTATTAAGACGTGAGGCGTCCTTCTTCTTAATGCTTCCTCCCCAACACGCCACCACAAAGAAGAGGGCGCTCTCAACAACTGACCTATAGAACATCATCAGCATCTCACTGCAGACATTGAATGACGCCAACCTTCTAAGGAAGTACAGTCGACTCTGTGCCTTCCTGCACAAGGCATCTGTGTTGGCAGTCCAGTCTAGCTTCTCGTCCAACTGTACTCCCAGATACTTGTAGGTCTTAACCTGCTCCACACATTCTCCATTAATGATCACTGGCTCCATATGAGGCCTAGATCTCCTAAAGTCCACCACCATCTCCTTGGTCTTGGTGACATTGAGACGCAGGTAGTTTGAGTTGCACCATATCACAAAGTCCTGTATCAGTTTCCTATACTCCTCCTCCTGTCCATTCCTGACACACCCCACTATGGCCGTGTCATCAGCGAACTTCTGCACATGGCAGGACTCCGAGTTATATTGGAAGTCAGATGTGTACAGGGTGAACAGGACCGGAGAGAGTACGGTTCCCTGTGGCGCTCCTGTGCTGCTGACCACTGTGTCAGACCTACAGTCTCCCAACCGCACATACTGAGGTCTATCTGTCAAGTAGTCCACTATCCAATCCACCATGTGAGAGTCTACTCCCATCTCCGTTAGTTTGTGCTTTAAGATCTTGGGCTGGATGGTGTTAAAGGCACTAGAGAAGTCAAGGAATGTAATCCTCACAGCACAACTGACCCCCTCTAGGTGAGAGAGTGATTTGTGCAGCAAATACGTGATAGCATCCTCCACTCCCACCTTCTCCTTATACGCAAACTGAAGCGGATCCCGGGCGTGCCTGGTTTGTGGCCTCAGATTCTGTATTATCAGCCGCTCCATGGTCTTCATCACGTGCGACGTCAAGGCAACAGGTCTGAAGTCATTCAACTCCTTTGGTTGTGGTTTCTTCGGTACCGGGACAATACAAGATGTTTTCCACTGTCTGGGTACTCTTCTCTGATCTAGACTCATGTTGAAGATGCGCTGTAGTGGTTCTCCCAGTTCAGTTGCACAGGCCCTCAGTAATCGTGGGGAAACTCCATCCGGTCCAGCCGCCTTGCTGGTACAGATCTTCCTCAGTTGACCTTCCACCTGTGCAGCCGTAAACCTGGGCGTGGGCCAGGTCTCCTGTGAGTGGATATTTTCCTGTGAGGGAAGTAAGCCTGGTGTGGAGTTCTGCAGTGAGGTGAGATTATGCCACTAGTCACTGGCAGCCAACCAATCCTCTATCTTCCCACTATTTTTTGCTTTGTTGTATGCCCTTTCTTTTGCTTTTACAATAGCTTTGACTTCCCTTGTCAGCCCCGGTTGTTCTATTTTGCCATATCTGTATTTCTTCATTTTTGGAATACACATGTCCTGTGGTTTCCTCATTTTTTTTCCCCAGAAAGTCACGCCATTGCTACTCTGCTGACATCCTCGCCAGCAGCTCCTTTCAATTTACTTTGGTCAACTCCTCTCTTCTCACACAGTAATTTCCCTCACTCCACTGAAATACCGCTATATCAGACTACTCCAGATTATCATTTTGATCTTCCAGAGGTCCAACTTTATTCAGTGCAAACCTTTTGCTCTGATTATGTTTGTGGAATCCTCAATAATTCTCTTCACCTTGTCTATCAGAGGAACTTCATGCCTTCTTTTAGCCGCCCGGATTTCTTTCCTGAGCGTTCTCTTGCATGTATTAGACTCCATAAGGACCTCATTTGATCCTACTTGCCATTCTCTGCCATTCACCTCCTTTCTTCTTTTAAACGGCGCCTCAATAATTCTTGCATATCAGCGTTCCTAGACTTGCTATTCTTACCTTTAGTTCTGCGTGGCACTTGCAAGCTTGTAGTCTCAAAATTTTGTTTTTGAAGGCCTCACACCTTCCAAGTTCATTTTTGCCACAAAGCAGCAGCCTGTCTCAATCCACACTTGCCAGATCCACTCCGATACCATCAAAATTGCACTTTCTCCAATTCAGAATCTCAACGCACGGATCAGGCCTAAGTTTTGCATATTTAAGTGCATATTATTGGCATCGTTGTCACTGGATGCAAAATGTTCCTATGCACAAACTTGTGTCCCCTGCCCTGCCTCATTCCTTCATAACAGATTCAATACTGTATACTCGCTTGTTGGGACCTTTGGTACTGATGAAGGAAAAGTTGTTCGACACATTTGACAAACTCTATCCTCCCTTGTCCATTTGCATATAGGTCAAACTCAAGGCCCGCGGTGGAATTATCTTTGGCCCGCGAGATAATATCTAGTTACTATTAAAGCTGGCCCCAGTAATCGAAGAGCCTATGGCGTATGATATGGCTAATGCTGAGTTTAATCAGGTACCAGGTTTTCAGGGTTTTTAGTGTTTATTCGGCAGTCTTCTTCATAAGAAACGGAATTTGTAAAGTGAAACACTTTGTAGTTATAGCAGAGACTGAGACACATGAGAGCAGGCTGAAAAAACGGAGGCAACGAAAGCTGCGTTCGCACGCGTCCGACTGATCCGGCCAGCATGAAGCTGCATTTTGCTCAATCCGGCCCGTGACCTAAAATGAGTTTGACACCCTTGTTTTATTCGAACTCCAGAGCCTTGCTTTAAAGCCTCCCTCATCCCGCCCTCCCCGGGCGCGGATGCTCCAAGAGACACGTACTCACAAACCCCCGCAGGCTTTTCTCCCTTTGTTGCGGACCTAGCCTTTGTGCCTGCACGCTGGCTAATTGTGAGCCGGTTCGAGTGTGCTAGGAAATGGGTCGCCACAGTCCCGTTAAAGTGGCCATACCTTTCTTATTTCCCAGTTCCACACAGGACGCCTCACTAGTCCTGTTTGCAGTCTGTCCTGACGGAGCACTGCCGTGACATTTTCTCTGGCCCTGCGCCGGACAGTCCCGTTCACACATAGGGTGGAGCCTCAACCCAGCAGGATCAAACTCACAGCCTGAGACTGGCCGAATAAAACGGAGAATCTCCGCTCCGCTGGTTGCGTCAGAGGAATAAGGAGGAAAAGTGAGATCTGCACGGAAATCCAGACAGAAACTACATGCGACCGCGAGGGAAGGTTCACAAAGTCTCTGTAGTTCTGTCTGTGTTTGCTGCATTTGTCCTGGTTCCCTCTCCTCCCGCTGACCGACCTGTACCTGACCGGCGAGCAGGTGAGGGATCAGAACTGCGGACAGCCTCATTAACCTCGGCTCATCCGGATCTGTAATCAGCGACTGACACTGTATAACAGCATCGGCAGCAGCAGTACAGACTGAATTCTCGGTGCATGGTCGGCATGTTTGTCATCTGGGACCGCCACTGAACCACGTCCGGTATCAACATCAGAGGTAAATGTTGTCTCCGATTCTGCAAATCAGTGAGCGTTTACAGCGGGGCTCGGCTTTTGTCGGGGTCGGGAGGGAATACAAGGGGAGAAGGGAGACGGTCAAGTTAACAAATTAATTGTTGACCAGATCCGTTACAAGAAACGACGACGTTCCCTTCTGTCATACACATTTTCTACGGTGGTTTCTACTGAGTCAGTGCAGATGAACCTTGCCCACGGAGAATGACATCTAAAATGTCCCACAGGTCCCTTCTTCGATTTCTCTCACTCTCTGCCTCTCCCCCTCTCCCCCTCTCTCCCTCTCTCCCTCTCTCCCCCTCCCTCCCCCTCTCTCTCTCACTCTGTCACGCAGAGAGACACACACGCACTCACACAAAATAAAAACTAACTACTCAGAATAACAGAGCGACCGTGAGATTTTACTGTTTTACTGTTTTACTACTCGGCAGTCGCTCTGGAGAATGTCAAAGATCAATTTATTTAAATAAATTGCAAAAAAATGATATTAAAACTATAAATGTAGAGAGTTTGGAGTAAAATTAAATATTGGAATCTCACAAAGTCTGGTAGCAATTATAACCAGTAGTCATTCAGATTGCAGACACTGGGGAACTTTCTTTTATATATCAACGGGTGTTTATTGTTTTATTTTCCTGTAACAGAAATACTTAAATACAACATTAATCCACCTTTGTGCACAGTTGAAGAGGAGTGTCGAACTGGTCTGTTTGGTTTTAGCAGAGAATCCGCCCTGCGGACAGGCAGCAGCTTGTACAGGGAAAATCGCGCTGTGAGTCTCACTGAACAGCAACACCGGCCCCTCCCCCGCAGCTTCTAAATATCTGTCGCTGGACTGGTTGGACTGAAGTTAGCAGAAAACGACTTGAAAATATACCGACACGGAGATAGAACATTCTTGGTGAATTGAGGTGAGACTAACTCAGCTTCTGATTTTTTTTTCCGGATCTTTATTTCCAATCAGCACGTTGTCTGTGTTTTGGGTCAGTGATCAAGAAGTCATCAGTTCTATAGTAACCCTCCTCTGGCGGTGGTGGTGTCAGTGATCCTGCGGTTTACCGTCCGCACGGGTGAGATTTTACACAGTTTATGCCCAGCTTAAAAACAGTTCTCGAACCAGAGGTTACGGTTTCAAAGCCAGCGTGTGAAAAGCTGTTTTGCCAACACGGGTTCCGTTTCCAAACTTGTCGTTTCAGATGAATGTGTGTTCTTTCCTGTTTGTGACTGTGTTTATTCTGGGTGTTTCGAGCTGATCTCCTCAGCGTCATGTAGAAGCAAAGACTTTGATTTTGCTTTAGGCCTCGATACATAGAGAACAGTTGGAGGTGGGGATGGGGAAACAGTTACACAAAGCGGCAGGTGGTATTACAAAACGAAAACCATGATTTCACTGTGTGCGCAGAAAGCCCGATGGGCTGAGTGGCCAATTTCTGCGTGGTATGTTGACAACAAAAGCTCTGACTACAGTCATTGTAAATCAATTTAATGCAAACGGCCCATAACACATGTAAATTACCTGTCGCCGAACTAAAGCCGCAATTAAATCATCCAGGGCGTTGACATAGATGATAAGCAACAATAGATCCAGCACCGGTCCCTGGGCCATCCAACTACCCACTGGTCTCCAGTCACAGAGGGTTCAACCATCTTTCATCATTTGCTGGCTTCTCCCGTGAAGCCGATGGCCAAACCAATGTATCACCACATCCAGCATCTCCAAGCCCCTGAACTTCAGACCATAAGGCAGAGGAGCAGGATCAGACGATTCAGCCCATCGAGTCCACTCTGCTAGTCCATGATAGCTGATCCCAGATCCCACTCAACCACACACACCTGCCTTCTTGCCAATTCCTTTAATACCCAGACCGATCAGGAAACGATCAACTTCCACCTTAAATATCTGCATGAACTTGGCCTCATCTGCAGTCCATGGCAGAGTATTCCACAGATTTACTGCTCTCTGGCAATGAAAAAAACTCTTCCTTACCTCTGTTCTAAAGGGTTGCCCCTCAATTTTAAGGCTGTGCCCTCTAGTTCAGAATACCACCACCATCAGAGAAATCCTATCCTAACTAACCTTTCAACTTTCAGTAGGTTTCATTTGGATCCCCAGACATTCTTCCAAATTCCAGTGAGTACAGGCCCAAAGCCGTCAAATGCTCCTCTTATGTTAACACCTTCATTCCCGGAATCATATGCGTGAACTTCCTCTGGACTCTCCAATAACAACACATCCATGCTGAGATATGTCCAGAACTGTTGGCAATTACTCCAAATGTGACCTGACTAGTCTCTTATAAAGACTCAGCATAATCTCCTTGCTTTTATATTCTATTCCTCTTCAAATAACTGCCAACATTGTTTTTACCTTTTCCCAAAGACGCAACCTGTAAATTAACCTTCTGGGAGTCTTGCACGTGGACGCCTAAATCCCCCTACACCTCTGATGTTTGAAACTTCTCCCTATTTAGATAATAGTCTGCGCTATTGTTTCTTTTACCAAAAACGCATTGTCATACATTTCCCAACAGTTTATTCCATCTGCCACTTTTTCGCCCATCCTTCCAATTTGTCTAATTCCTGCTGCAATCACATTGCTTCCTCGGCACCACCTTCCCCTCCGGCTATATTCCTATCATCCATAAACACTGCCACAAAGCCATCAATTCCATTCTCTGAATCATTAACAAACAATGTGAAAAGCAGCGATCCCGTTACTGACCCCTGAGGAACACCGGTAATCATGGGCAGGCAGCCAGAAAAGCCCCTTTTATTCCCACATGTTGTCTCTTGCCTGGCAGGCATTCCACTCTCCATGACAGTATCTTCTCTATAACTCAATCGGATTTTATCCTGATTTTAACATGTCTTGTTTGTGGCACCTTATCAAACGCCTTCCGAAAATCCAAGTAAATTATATCCATTGTCTAAGCCCTTCTGGTATCCAAAGGAAAACTTTCATATTGTTTTCTTTACTACTCTGAAAGCATCATAACTGAGGCCGGCCGAACAGTGCTACAGAGATGTGACTGTAAGACCGGGTCTAGATGCTCATTATTACAGATTACACAGTGTTGTGAAAGAACAGCAGCTCAAAGGGGAAAAATCTGCGTAGATGTTAACTAAGGAATCCGAATGTTCTCAATTCAAGATATAGAGGTAGTATTAATGCACAATAAGTGTGATTTTATATACTTAACAGCAGTGAAAAGGGGGATCCGGAGATAGTAAACAATAGAGATCCAGCAGATGTGGAAAAAAGAGATTCGCACGCGAAATGCTGGAGGAAGTCCGCAGGCCTGGCATAATCGATGGAGAGGAATCTCTCGACCTGAAACGTCGTCTGTCCATTCTCTGTAGATGCTGTGTGACCTATGATTTCTGCCAGCATTTTGTGGTTGTTATGGGTACAGTGTCATAGACCCCAGAATAAGATCTGTCAATTGGGTGAAGGTAAGTATCTTTTGAAGTTTTGCAGCTACGTATTGAGAGACGACCCAATTGACAAGGCTATCGCAATATGTCACAATATTTTTAGAGTGTACATTATAGCCCTCTGCGGGAAAATTTTATTTTTGGTTTTCTCCTTTTGTGCAACAAATACGGATTCATAAGAAACATTGTGAGTGGCTCCATGCCGTTGGAAGCGGGATCAGGCTCCGCTGAATGGGGCTGAGTCACGGGGCCTCCGGTTATCTCCAGCCCGATCATGGCATTAGGTAGCACTGGAGACACAGCACGTTTGTAAGGATTTGCGGTGATGCTATGGCCCGACTATTGCCATGCTGCTTATTAAGTCCCCCGATTTGATCCTGGTCTTGTCACAGGACAATTTACAATGGCCAAATAACCTGCCTACTGTGTGGGGACGGAGGCATCCGGATCACCCGGAGGAAACCCATGCGATCACAGTGAGAACCTGCAAACTCTTACTGGCAGCGGCGGGAATTGCATCCAGGTCGTTCAAACTGTAAAGGCTTAGGCCATTGTATAAGTCGTTGGTGAGACTGTGTTTGGAGTACAAAGTATGGTTCTGGCCGCTATATGTTTGAAAAGGCTTGGTTAAAGTGGAAAGAGTGCAGGGATTTGTGAGTCTGTTGTCAGGGTCAGAGATCTCCGTTCTGGGGAGAGAATGTCCACTCTATGTTTTTACTCCCTGGAATGTCGGAGACTGAGCAGCAATCTTACAGAAGTGTTTTAAATTATGAAGGGCAGAGTAACTGACACGCTCTGGTTTATTGTGTAATTCAGGTCATCGCCAGCAGGTGGTGCTTTCTTCTACCCGGAGGGCAGACAAGAAGACAACAATCGACCAACAACAGTCAGAGTCATAATAGACACAGGTATGTTCACTGGGCTCTTTCTCACTAAAACTCTATCATCACAATACACGTGTACATAGAACATAGAATAGCACAGCACATTGCAGGCCCTTCGGCCCACAATGTTGTGCCGACCCTCAAACCCTGCCTCCCATATAACCCCCCACCTTAAATTCCTTAAACACCTTAAATCTAGTAGTCTCTTAAACTTCACTAGTGTATCTGCCTCCACCACTGACTCAGGCAGTGCATTCCACTCACCAACCACTCTCTGAGTGAAAAACCTTCCTCTAATATCCCCCTTGAATTTCCCTACCCTTATCTTAAGGCCATGTCCTCTTGTACTGAGCAGTAGTGCCCTGGGGAAGAGGTGCTGGCTGTCCACTCTGTCTATTCCTCTTAATATCTTGTACACCTCTATCATATCTCCTCTCATCCTCCTTCTCTGCAAAGAGTAAAGCCCTAGCTGCCTTCATCTCTGATCATAATCCATACTCTCTAAACCAGGCAGCATCCTGGTAAATCTCCTCTGTACCCTTTCCAATGCTTCCAGATCCTTCCTATAGTGAGGCGACCAGAACTGGACACAGTACTCCAAGTGTGGCCTAACCTGAGCTTTACAGAGCTGCATCATTACATCACATTTCTTAAAGTCTATCCCTCGATTTAACAGCACCTCTTTCACCTCAGACGGTTGAAGAGGTTTGGAATGGTTCCCAAAATCCCAAGAACTTTCTACAGGGGCACACTTGAGAACATCCTGAGAGTCTGAGGGAACTGTACTTCCCTCAGTTGCAGGACTCTGCAGAGAGTGGTGTGGAAAGCTCAGTTCATCTGTAGATGTGAACTTCCCACTACCCAGGGTATTTACATTATTGTGTAAAAAGGACCCGTAGGATCATTGTGGAGCTCAGTCACCCCATCCACAGACTGTTGCCGCTGCTACCATCCGGGAAATGATACATCAGTGTAAAAGCCATGACCAACAGGATCCGGGACAGCTTCTTTCACCAGGCCATTGGACTGATTAATTCATGGTGATACAATTGAATGTCCTGTTGTACATATTAATTATTATAAATTACTATCAATTGCACATTTAGACGGAGAGATAACGTAAAGATTTTGTACTCTTTAAGTATATGAAGGATGTAAGTCATAAAATCAATTCAATTCAATTCAATTCACCCTCTTCACTATCTGTTCTGTCATTCTGGCTCCAATCCTCCCTGCAACTTTAGTTTACCCACCCACCCCACAGGGAAGCACAAGCAAACCTTATCACTAGGATAGTAGTCACCTTCTAGTTCTGTTCCACTAACTAACAAATCCCCTATCACCCCCTTTGACTTTCCTCTGCCAGGTAATTCCCACCAACAGTTTCTAAAGTAGTCCACCTATTCTCGTGGGGGATGGCCACAATAGTACTCTGTGATGGCTATTTAACCTCATTCCCCTTCCTGACTCTCACCCAGTTTCCTGTGTCCTGCACCTTGGGTGGAACTCACCTCTCTTCATGTCATACCTACCACCCCATTCAACTGCTGGATGATCCAGAATTCATCCATTTCAAGTTGCAACTCCTTAAAGTGCTGGATTACAAGCTGCAGCTGGATGCACATCTTGTAGGTGAGGACACCAGGGACACTGAAGGTCTCCCCATCTACCCATTAATGTCCCCTCCAATTTCAAATATGTGCGCAAATACCTTCTGCTGTGCAATGTTTACCCAGTGACAGCAATATGGTGTGCACTGAATTTTATATTTTGAGGTATTCATTTCAACAGCTAGCAAATCACTGTCAATAAGAACGTTGATCTCCTCTGGGATTGATCGAGTTCATCTGCACTCTCAGACAACCTATATAGCAGGCCTGTTGCAGGTAATGAAGGATTTTCTTACCAGAACTTTTGCATACTGTCCATATCTGATTGGCTTGCTAAATGATGCTTTGAAAAGTCAGATTTCTAAGTATTACTCAATTTCTTCCCACTTGCAAATTCTTCAGCAACTTTTGCATCACCACAATACACACAGGTAACACCAGCTTCTGTGTTGTATATAATTATTCCCCTTGAACCCTCCCCCAGGGGACTGAAGGTGGTGAACTGATTGATGGCAATGCCAATGAATATGAAGGGAAGGGCAGTAGTCTGTCTCATTGGGGTCTGGCACATTTGTGATATGAAAGCTACTTGTTGCCAGGGCAAAGGTGTTTGATATCATTGTGTAGCCAGAGAGAATGGGTTGAAGCATGTTCTCACTGGTAGAAAATTCCAGAACAAGAGGTTCCAGAACAACAAGAAACACACACAAAATGCTGGATGAACTCAGCAGGCCGGGCAGTATCTATGGAAAAGAATATTATTGTTGAGTTCCTCCAGCATTTGTGTTTCTTGGATCTCCAACATAGAAACCACCCCCCCTGGAAAACACCTACAGCATAATACAGGCCTGGTGCACAATGCTCTGCTGAACCTTACTTATTTTAGAGATTACCTAGAGTTCCCCATAACCTCCTATATTTCTACGTGCCATGTTTTTATCCAGGAGCCTCTTAAAAGACCATATCGTATCCGCCTTCATCACAGTCGCCGGCAGTCCATTCCACACACTCGCCACTCTGCATAAAAAAAGCTCCCCCCTCATTGTGATATCACGTGTCAGAAAGGGATGGTACAGAGTACCGAGCATGCGCAGAAATGAAGAATGATCGAGAAGCATGGCAGTGTAAAACGTGGTTTTGTTGCTGTTAAATAAAAGGTCAATTCTTCCAGAATATGGTTGTTATGAGTAACCCACGGTACGTATAAAGAACACAACACCCCTGACAGCTCCTTCCAACAGGCTTCCAAGCACCTTAAAACTGTGCCCTCCCTACAGGTCTTCTCTTGTTTGTGATTGGAGGTAGAAAAAAAGGTGATTTTCTCAACTGGTGATGTAAAAGATTTTGTTCCCTTTCTCTGAGTTCCTAATCCTTGCATTTAGATAGCTGGAGCTCAGCTCTGTCTGAGAGATCCATCGGTTCCCATTCCCTCATCAACTGGAAGCTCCCCAGGGTCCGTGTACGGATCATGGGACTGAGAGAGAGGGAAGAGAGCAGGACTGTGCTGGAATTGCGGACTACGGTCCGAAGCTCAGAGAAATTTCCCTAAAATGGTGTTGCAAACTCCACGTGGCTAACACTCTTACCGGATGCTGATACTTCCGTTTGTGCACTGCGCGCATGCGTGATGTTCGGGTACATTAACAATGCTGACGCCTGCGCATTACATCGGTGCTTCGGCGACCACAAAATTTTTGACGCATGGATTTATAGGTAATCACGGTGCCATTGAAAGTTTCTGCAGTACCAGTTGCATGTCCACAGCTCAGTTTTGTCTGGTTTGGCGGTTCCCATAAACAAAAACGTCAATACTAACAGGAAATCCGTGTATCTAATGCCAAAGTAGAATCCTCTTGCAAATTCAGATATGAAACAGAAGAGATTCTGCAGTTGCTGGAGATAGAGAGATGCACAGACACAATGCTGGAGGAACTCTGCAGTTCAGGCAGCAACTAAGCAGAGGAGCACACAGTCTAGGCATGCTGAAGGGGCTCGGTATAAACGTAATCTATTTATTCCTCTCCACATTTGCGTTCTGAACTGTTGATTTCCTCCAGTACTTTGCAGAAATTAACCACCTTTTTTCAATCAAACATTTTCACAATGTTTCTGATCTTTCATTTGCAGCCACATCCTGCTGGTGTGATTCCTCTTCCTCCTACTCATCATAAACTCCAGGCCTCATTTGTTTCTGGAGCCCCCAAGCACTGACTCAGGCTGGCAACTCTGGTTTCTGACTCTTCTCCATCGAAGATTGACTCGCTAGTCTGCTGTCAGGCTTTAGAGGTGCATTGCAACAACCCAGCTGTCTGAGGCACAGTCCTTTGAAATTAGTGAAGTGACCCAAACCGTTCAAAAGAGCAGGGAGGAAGTAGTTTAACCACCTTAGCCCGGAGCACTGAAGAACTTGAGAACCAGTTTGGCCATCATCTTATTCAGCCTGGAGAAAAACATGCAAGTGTATAAGATGATGAGAGGCATTGGTCGTGTGGATAGTCAGAGGCTTTTCCCCAGGGCTGCAACGGCTAACACGAGGGAGCATAGGTTTAAGTTTAAGTTGCGTGGAAGTTGGTACAGAGATGATGACAGCACTAGTGTGGTGGGTTTTTTTTCTTACACAAAGTGCCTGCTGATATGGAATATATTGTTTATGGGAGCCGCCACACAAAAAAAAACAAGTATTATCATGGAACCGGTGTTTGCAGAAACTTTCAATGGCACAGTAATTACCCATAAATCTGTGCGTTAAAAATTTCGCTTTCACTGAAGGACCGATTGAATGCGCAGGCGTCAGCGTTGTTCACTTACCCGGATATCACGCATGCGCGCAGTGCACAAACGGAAGGATCAGCATAAGGTAAGAGTGTTTGCCACGTGAAGTCTGCAACACCGATTTAGGGAAATTTCTCTGAGCTTCGGACACTGTGACCCGCAATCCCGGCACAGTCCTGCTCTCTTCCCTCTCTCTCAGCCCCGGGGAGATTCCAGCCGATGAGGGAATGGGAACCGATGGATCTCTCAGACAGAGCTGAGCTCCAGCTATCTAAGTGCAAGGATTAGGAACTTGGAGAACGGGAACAAAACCTTTTACAGCAGCAGTTGAGAAAATCACCTTTGTTCTACCTCCACTCATAAAAAAAGAGAAAATCTATGGAAAGGGCACAGTTTTAGGGTGCTTGGAAGCCGGTTGGAAGGAGATGTCAGGGGTGTTGTGTGCTTTATACGTACAGTGGGTTACTCATAACAAATAATATTCTAGAAGAGTTGACCTTCTATTTAACAGAAACAAAACCACGTTTTACGCTACCATGCTTTTCGATCATTTTTCATTACTGTGCATGCTCGGAACTCTGAAACATTACGTTCTGACACGTGATATCACTACTGCAATAATATTCTTTTCCATAGATGCTGCCAGGCCTGCTGAGTTCCTCCAGCATTTTGTGTGTGTGCCTTGTTCTACCACCTCTTGTTCTGGAATTTTCTACCGGTGAGAACATGCTTCAACCCATTCTCTCTGGTTACATAATGATATCAAACACCTTTGTCCTGGCCAACAACTAGCTTTCAGATCACAAATGTGCCAGACTCCAATGAGACAGTCTACTGCCCTTCCCTTCATATTCATTGGGATTACCATCACTGAGTTCATCACCGTCAGTCCCCTGGGGGAGGGTTTAGGGGGAATATATATGTACAATACAGAAAGTGGAGTCCCCTGTGTGTATTGTGATGATGCAAAAGTTGCTGGAGAATTTGCAAGTGGGAAGAAGTCCAGTAATCTTTGGAAATGTGAGTTTTTAAATCATCATTTAGCAAACAAATCAGATATGGATAGTATGCAAAAGCTCTGATGAGAACATCGTTCATTACCAGCTACAGGCTGTGTGACAGTGCAGATGAACTTGATCGAACTGAGAGGAGATCAAAGTTCTTACTGACAGTGATCTGCTAATTGTTGAATGAATACCTCAAAATGTAAAATTCAGTGCACACCATATTGTTGTCATTGGCTAAATATTGCGCAGCACAAGGTTTTTGTGAACATATTTTAAATCAGAGGGGACATTGGTGGGAAGGTGTGGAGACTGCAGTGTCCCTGATGCCCTCACCAACAAGATGTGCATCCAGCTGCAGCTTGTAACCCTGCACGTTAAGGAGCTGGAACTTGAAATGGATGAATTCCAGATCATTTGGCAGTCGGATGGGGTGATGGATATGAAATGAAGAGATGTGAGTTCCACCCAGGGTGCAGGACACCGGAAACTGGGTGAGAGTCAGGAAGGTGAATGAGGTTAAATAGCCATCGCCGAGTACTGTTGTGGCCATCCCCCACAAGAATAGGTGGACTACTTTAGAAACGGCAGTGGGGGGGGGATTACCTGATGGGGGAAAGTCAAAGGGGAGATGGGGGATTTGTTAGTTAGGAGAACAGAACTAGAAAGGGCCTAATATCCTAGTGGTAAGGCTTGCTAGTGCTCCCCTGTGGGGTGGGTGGTTAAACTAAAGTTGCAGGGAGGATTGGAGCCAGAATGACAGAACAGATAGTGGAGAGGTTGAATTGAATTGACTTTATTATGTACATCCTTCATACTCTTTTTCTACATGTATCTGGGAGTACAGTTAGACGAGAAGCTAGACTGGACTGCCAACACAGATACCTTGTGCAGGAAGGCACAGAGTCGACTGTACTTCCTAAGAAGGTTGGCGTCATTCAATGTCTGTAGTGAGATGCTGAAGATGTTCTATAGGTCAGTTGTGGAGAGCGCCCTCTTCTTTGTGGTGGCGTGTTGGGGAGGAAGCATTAAGAAGAGGGACGCCTCAAGTCTTAATAAGCTGGTAAGGAAGGCGGACTCTGTCGTGGGCAAAGTACTGGAGAGTTTAACATCGGTAGCTGAGCGAAGGGCGCTGAGTAGGCTACAGTCAATTATGGATAACTCTGAACATCCTCTACATAGCACCATCCAGAGACAGAGAAGCAGTTTCAGCGACAGGTTACTATCGATGCAATGCTCCTCAGACAGGATGAAGAGGTCAATACTCCCCAATGCCATTAGGCTTTACAATTCTACTGCCAGGACTTAAGAACTTTTTAAAAGCTATTATTAATGCTTTTTGAGATAGTGATTTAGATGCATATCATATTTTTTACTGAGTTAAGTATTGTATGTAATTAGTTTTGCTACAACAAGTGTATGGGACATTGGAAAAAAGTTGAATTTCCCCATGGGGATGAATAAAGTATCTATCTATCTATCTAAAGAGTAGAGATCTTTAAGTTATGTCTCCATCTAAATGTGCAATTTCTAGCTATTTATAACAATATGTACAACAGGGCATTCAAGATAACAGAAATACAATTGTATCTGCATGAATGAATCAGTCTGATAGCCTGGTGGAAGAGGCTGTCCCGGATCCTGGTGTCCTGGCTTTTATGCTGTGGTACTGTTTCCCGGATGGCAGCTGCTGCAACAGTCTGTGGTTGGGGTGACTGACCTCCCCAATGATCCTGCAGGTCCTTTTTACACAATAATGTAAATATCCTGGATAGTGGGAAGTTCACATATACAGATGGGCTGGACTGTCCACACCACTCTCTGCAGAGAACTGCAACTGGGGAAGTACAGTTCCCATACCAGGCAGTGATGCAAACTCTCAGGATGTTCTCAAGTTGCCCCTGTAGAAAGTTCTTGGGATTTGGGGAACCATTCCAAACTTCTTCAACTGTCTGAGGTGAAAGAGGCGCTATTGTGCCTTTTTCACCAGACAGCCGGTATGTACAGACCTGGTGAGATCCTCGGTAAGGTGTATGCTGAGGAACTTAAAGCTGTTCACCCTCTGAACAGCAGATCCATTGATGTTAGAAGGGTTTATCCTGTATCCATTCTTTCTGTCGTCCACAACCTGCTCCTTTGTTTTTGTGACAATGTTGTTTTCTAGGTTGGGCATGGTGATATGAATGTGCTGAGCTGTGTATATCACAATGCAAGAAGCATTGTAGGAAAGCCAGATTAACCCAGGGCATGGAATTATGATGTTATAGCCATTACAGGGAGCAGAGTACACCCAACTATCTGAGGGATTTAGAGGAACAAATTTGTAGAGAGATCACAGACTATACCAAGAAACATGAAACTATGTCAAGAAACAAAGGTTGAGATTGTAAACGATTTTAACTTCCCATATATTGACTGGGACTCCCATACTGTAAAAGGACTAGATGGGGTAAAGTTTGTCAAATGTGCCCTTAATCAGTACATGGAATTCCTGATGTGGAAGTGTGCAATAAGCTGTTAGGAAACGATCCAGGGCTAGTGACTGTAATTAGTGTATGGGAACACTTTGTATCCAGAGGTCATAATGCTATTAGATTCCAAATAAATATGGAAAAAGAGAGGTCTGGAACACAGGTTGAGATTCTAAGTTGGAGAAAGGTCAATTTTGAAGGTATCAGAAAGGATTTCACAAGTGTGATTTGGGACAGAATGTTTTTTGGCAAAGGAGTACTTAGTCAGTGGGACGCCTTCAGAAGTGAAATTTTAAGGGTGTGGTGTTTGTGTGTGTCTGTCAAAATAAAAATTGAGATGCAAATGGGTCAGGGAACCTTTGTTTTCAAGAGGAATCGAGGTCCCATATATTTTGTTCCTCTAAATGCCTCAGGCTGTTGGGTGCAACCAAGATGCATTAATGGCTACAATATCATCATTCCATGCCCTGAGCATATCTGACCTTTTTTTTTAGTTGTCATCTGTTGGCTTCTAAAAGCTTGCCAATAGTTTTTGCTCTGTTGTTTGCCCTTTCTTTGGCTTTTATGTTGGGTTTGGCTTGTCATTTTGCCACAGTTGTGTCCTCCTGCCTTCCCAATGCTTCCACTACTTGGGGATGTATCCATCACTCAGCTCCCAAATTGCTCCAGAAACTCCAGCCATTGCTGCTCCATTGTCACTGCTGCCAGTATCCCTTCCAATCAAGTCTGGCCAGCTTCTCTGTCATTGAAACATGGAGAAGTTCAGTACAGAAACATGCCATTTGGCCCATCTTCTCAATGCTGGAAAAACATTCAAGCTGTGGAACGCAATGACCTGCACCAGGACCATAGCACTCCATACACCTACCATCCAGATACCCATCCAAACTTCTCTTAAATTGTGAAATCGAGCTACCATACACCACTTGTGCTGGCATCTCATTCCACACCCTCATGGCCAATAATTTGTTCCCCATAAGTTTTCACGTCCCCACTTACCCATCACCTCTGGTTGTTGTCACACTTAAAATCAGTTGAAAAAGCCTGCTTGCATTTACCCATTTTGTACCGTTATATTTTTTGTACACAGAAACATAGAAAACCTACAACACAATACAGACCTTTTGGCTCAAATATATCCTTACCTTAGATCTACCTAGGCTTAACCCTAGCCCTCTAACTTTCTAAACTCCATGTATCCATCCAGGAGTCTCTTAAAGACCCTTTCATTTCCGCCTCCACCATGGCCGCTGCCAGCCCATTCCATGCACTCACCACTCTCTGTGTGAGAAAAAAAAACTATCTTCTATACCTCAAACAAATCCTCAAAGCAATGTATTATTTCCTTGTTTATGTTCAGAGCCTTTTTTTACGTGTATCAGATGATGAGGGGCATTGATTGTGTGGATAGCCAGAGGTTTTTTTTTCCCAGGGCAGAAATGGCTAATATGGGGGCATACAGTCTTTTAAGGTGCTTGGAAATGGATAGCGAGGGGATGTCAGGGGTAAGTTTTTTACACAGAGAGTGCTGGATGTGCGTAATGCACTGCCAGCAGCCGTGTTCGAGGCAGATACAATAGGGTCTTTTAACAGCCTCTTAGATAGGTACACAGAAAAATAGAGGGCTGTGTGCTGGGGAAGTTCCAGGCAGTTTCTAGAGTAGGTTACATGGTCGGCACAGGACTGTGGGCCAAAGTGCCTGTAATGTGCTGTAGGTATCACTGTTATATGTTAAGGAGCAAAACAACTTTGGTTAACTTCACATTATTCAGGCTCCCGTTCCCCCTGCAACTTTCGATTAACCCCTCTACCCCCCCCCCCACCATGCAGCTCTATCACCCCTTTGGCTTTCCTCTCCCAGATCAATAAAAAGGAGGTGCATACCAGGTGCAGGCAGATAGGAACAAATGGGGTCCTTATGAAATACAGGAAATTCAAGTGAACACTTATGAAGAAATAAGAGAAGGCATGAGTTTGCCCCAGCAGACAAGGTGAAGGAGAATCTTCAGGGATTCTGCAGATATGTTAAGAGTGAAAAGATTGCAAGGGATGAAATTAATCCTTTGCAAGATCAGAATGGTAATCCATATGAGGAGGCAACATAGATGGGGGAGATTTTTTTTTGCTTCCTATTATTGCAGTAGATGAACACAGTCTGTAGAAGTGAGGCAATGCAGCATCAGATTCATGGATCCTGTACAGATTACAGAGGTGGAGGTGTTTTTACATTTGTGAGATTGACAACAGTAGTGGAAAAGTTACTGGAATGTGTGTGCAGGAACCTGATATATAAGTATTTGGATAGATGTGGACTGATTAAGGATAGACAGCATGGCTTTGTGCATGGTAGGTCATGTCTAACCAATCTTAGAGAGTCTCTCGAGGAAGTTATCAGGAGAGTGGATGAAGGCAAGGCAGTAGGTGCTGTCTACATGGACTTTAGCAAGGCACTTGACAAAGTCTCATATGGGAGGTTGGTCAAGAAGGTTCAGTCACTCAGCATTCTAGATGAGACAGTAAATTGGATGAGACACTGTCTTTGGGAGAAGCCATAGTGTGGTAGCAGATGGTTGCCTCTCTGACTGGAGGCCTGTGACTAGTGGTTGCCACAGAGATCAGTGCAGGATCTGTTGTTGTTTGTCATCTATATCAGTAATGTGGATGATAGTGTGGTTAACTGGATCAGCAAATTTGTGGGCAGCACCAAGATTGGTGGTCTAATGGACAGCGAGGAAGACTATCATGGCTTGCAGTGAGATCTGGACCAGCGGGAAAAATGGTTTGAGAAATGGAAGGTAGAACTTAAAGCAGAAACGTGTGAGGGGTTGCAGTTTGGTAGGACCTACCAGGGTAGATCTTACACAGTGACTGGTCGGACATGGAGGAGTGTTGTAGAGTAAAGGAATCTGGACATACAGGTCTATATTTCACTGAAAGTGGTGTCACAGTTTGATAGGGACGGAAAGAAAGATCTTGACATATTGGCCTTCTTGAACCAAAGTTCTGAGTACAGGAGATGGATGTTATGTTGACTTTGTACAAGACATTGGTGAGGCCTAATATGGAATACTAAGTGCAGTTTTGGTCACCAACCTACAGGAAAGATGTAAGGACTTTGAAAGAGTTCAGAGAAAATTCACAAGGATGTTGCCAGGTCTGGAGTACTTGGGTTATAAGGAAAGATTGAACAGGTCAGGACTTTATTCCTTTGACTGTAGGAGATTGAGGGGAGATTTGATTGTGATAGAGCGGCATAGATAGTGTAAATGCAAGCTGGCTTTCTCCACTGAGCTGGGGATGGGACTACAACCAGAGGCCATGGGTTAAGGGTGAAAGGTGAAATGTTAAGGGAAACATGAGGGGAATCTTCTTCACACAGACAGTCATCCGGGTGTGGAATGAGCAGCCAGCACAAGTGGTGCATGTGAGCTCGATTTCAACATTTAAGAAGCTTGTATAGGTACCTGGAAGATAGGGGTATGGGAGTGGGCAGTTTAAATAGATCACCACAAACCAGATGGCCCAAAGGGTCTGTTTCTGTGTTGTAATTCTCTATAACTGTGACAAGAACCTGAAATAATACAAAAATTTACTCTGTCCTTTTAACAGCTGTGCGGACCAGCAATTCACATCAACAGGATTTTTTTTATATGGTGTTAGAATTGTGGCACTTTAAGTTAATAAGACATAAAAGAAAATCCCAGCTGCACATCAAGAAAGACAATTTGCGTGAGACTGTTTCAGTTACTGCGTGGCCAGGCACCCATGCATCTCAGGAGGAACAGGGAATAATACCAATGGAGAGAGTCAAACTGAGCCAGGTCACAGATTGGAGATGGCAGAAATGCCCCATTCTTATAGAGACAGGTAGAGCATCAGAGAATTGATGGTCATTCCAGATACCAGCACTCTGCCCAGTCAGGAGATGATTTCTCTCTCCAAGTTGGGTTGTACCTCACTGTAACAGTGTGTTACCAGATCAAACCTTGGCAGCTCAAGTAATCTCATCTGAAATGTTGCCCTACACCCATTGATGAATTATGTAAATCTTTTACAGGATACAAATGAGAAGGAATCTGTCGCCGGGAATCTCAAACGCGGCACACCAGTTTTGCTGTCTCTGTCTAGATATTTAAGAAGTGTGGCAAGGGATTCAATCATCCATCCTTCCTGCTCAGACTGTGGAGAGGGATTACGTTGGTCATTTGACCAACTGGCACACTCGTCATTTTAGACAGGAGAAAGGTCGTTCACCTGCTCAGACAGTGGGGGTGGATTCACTCGGTTATCTCAACTGAAGATACATCAGTCAAATTCACACTGGGCAAGGCCATTCACCTGTTCTGTGTGTGAGAAAGGATTCAGTCAGTCTTCCCACCTGTGGACACACCAGTCAGAGGCTAGTCATCTGCTGAATTTGTGGGGAACGATTCACTCGGCCATCTGACATAATGGCTCACCTGCGAGTTCACACCGGGGAGCAGCCGTTCACCTGCTTGGACTGTGGGAAGGGATTCACTTGCTCATCTAAATTAAAAGTACATCAGGGAGTTCACACTGGGGAGAGGCAGTTTACCTGCTCAGACTGTGGGAAGGGATTCACTCGGTCATCCGTCCTACTGGTACACAAGTCAGTTCACACTGGGGAGAAGCCATTCACCTGCTCAGACTGTGGGAAGGGATTCACTCACTCTTCCACACTATGGAGACACCAGCGAGTTCACACTGGGGAGAAGCCGTTCACCTGCTCAGTCTGTGGGAAGAGATTCACTCAGTCATCCATACTACAGATTCATCAGCGAATTCACACTGGAGAGAGGCCATTCACCTGCTCAGAGTGTGGGAAGGGATTCATTCGGTCACACCATCTGCAGAGACACCAGCAAGTTCACACTGGGGAGAAGCCATTCACCTGCTCAGACTGTGGGAAGGGATTCACTGAGTCATCCACTCTATTGGTACATCAGCGTGTTCACACTGGGGAGAAGCTGTTCACCTGCTCAGACTGTGGGAAGGGATACACTCAGTCATCCCACCTACATAGACATCAGCGAGTTCACACTGGGGAGAAGCCATTCCTCTGCCAAGACTGTGGGAAGGTATTCACTCAGTCATCCAACCTACAGAGTCACTTGCGAGTTCACACTGGGGAGAAGCCGTTCACTTGCTCAGAATGTGGGAAGCGATTCACTCAATCTTCCACCCTACAGAGACATCAGCGAGTTCACACCGGGGAGAAGCCATTCACCTGCTCAGTCTGTGGGAAGGGATTCACTCAGTCATCCAACCAACAATGTCATCAGCGAGTTCACACTGGGGAGAAGCCGTTCACCTGCTCAGAATGTGGGAAGCAATTCACTCGGTCATCCCAACTACTGGCACATCAGTCAGTTCACAATGGGGAGTTGCCATTGTTATGAATCCCGAGGTTTCGTTTGCCGTGGACTGTCATTTTAAGAGAGAGAGAGATAAAGAAGTCAAATCAGTTGGACTTGCAGCTTGTTTACATCGCTCGCAGCTTGTTTAGTTTTAACCGAGGACACAGACACTCAGAGTCAGACGGAGATGAAGGAGGAAAAATGGAAGGATTGAAACCAGGGAACTGGTGGCCAAGGGTCACTGTTTGGAGCTTTCCTATGCCCACAAGGGTGGGTTAATTATCGATTCACCGTACATCGAATGTGTGTTTGTCACCTCGTTTGATCCATAGGAGTGGATCTGATTTGGGATATCCTGTGAAGACAACTGATGTGTTAACCCTTGCATGGCTGTGGTGAGGTAATTCACTTGAAGACAATACTCCTTGTGACAAGTCACTTTCGGTGATAATTTGTATGTGGATTTGGAATTACGATGGATAAAATCTACAGTGACTGTTCTCTCATTTTACCACCATGGAACCTGTGGAATTCGACATAATTGCCTTCTCTCAACATTTAGCCTGGATTACAAATATCTCTCTCTCATCACCTATTCCATGAATGAACTGAACTTTCATATTTTACCATCTCAAGACCATTGTTTCCTCTAAACTCAATAGTTTTAGAGTTACCTTTATACACATATATACACATTACTCTGTTAACTTTTGTTTATCTTGCACAAGTTTCTACATAGTAAGTAGGTACTAATAAAGAGGGGGGTTTTCACATCAAAGCCAGACTCCAGTGTGAACTCTATTTGCTGCTGGTTTGTTTCTAAAGTGTTATGGTTCGTAATGAAATTGGGGCCTGCATCTGAAATATGAAGAAATTTGGGGTGTTTTGATTGATTAATTATCGATTTCATTGGGGAAATCCCGTTTGATTTATTTATGTGTGGAAAATCAGCAGCGGATGCTGATAGGTTTGTGGAAGCGCCAACCTGTGAGGCATTAGAGGATGCCAGACGGATTGAGTTGTTGAGTATTGCTAAAACGTTAAAACTTGTAAGGTGAAATTGACAATGAGGAGGGCACAGATGCAGAGGATAATAGCGGAACATTATGTATCTGAGGGTGTGCTTAAAGTGGAGGAGTTGGAGGTGTTTCCTGAAAGTAAACCTCATGAGCTTGAGCTCCCATAGAAGTTAGAAAAATTAAAGATGGAAGCTACAGTAAGACAGAGGCAATTTGAGGGTAGAGAGGCAGAAAAACAGCAAGGAAGCAGAAGAAAGAGGCTGCTCGAGCTGGAAAGGATAGAAAAATTGCAGGAAAGGTACTCTGGTGATGTTTGAGGCCAGTTGGGAAGTTAAATTGGTACCTGCGTTTGACGAGGCAGAGGTTGTTAAATATTTTCAGCGTTTTGAGAAGGTTGCTCAGAGTTTAAAGTGGCCTATTCTCATTTCATTCTTTTTCAATCTTTTTATTGATTTTCCAATAAAAAAATACAAATCAGAGGAGATAACACAAAAGACGTGTAAACAGCAAAAAAAAAACTATATATTGTGAAAATCAGATAAGTTTCTTTTTACTGTGTCATGTAACACCATGGTCCTCAAAAATGTTGTCTCATTTTTACTATGTACTGTGCCAGCAGTTATGTTCGAAATGACAATAACAGTGACTTGACTGGACTTGAAGTAGAATGTTATGCTGTTATAAATATAATCAAGAAACCACAACTCCTCTTAACAAATAAAAAAAAAGGCCTCTTCTCTTCCAAAGTGTAATTAAGGGGAAGGCTCAGCAAGCCTATTCTGCTTTGACAGTTGATGAAGCAGCTGATTATGACATAGTGAAACAGGCTGTGCTCAAAGCTTATGAGTTCGTCCCAGAATCATACAGACAAAAGTTTAGAAATTTGGTGATGAGACTGAAAATGGTGAGGTAAATCTTATTAAAGGCATTGGGGGCGGTATGGTTTCCGTGCCATTGTACAAGGTAACTTTACAGTCAGGGTTGGTTTCGGGACCTGTTAAAATTGGATTATTCTCCAGTTTACTGGTGGAAGATGTTACCTTGCTATTAGGGAATGACCTGGCAGATGGTAACATTGTTCCTGCAGTGCTGTTGACAACTAAGCCAACCACTGACGACTGGCAGATGGATTTTAACATTTATCCTTCCTGCGCAGTAACTTGAAGTATGGCTAAAAAGTCTGCCGACGCAGACAGTTCTGTGCAGCATGACTGACACCCGTGATAGCCAAAATTAGGATTCAGGTTATGATGACTTGTCAGGGACTTTTCTGCCTTCATTGTTTCATCAGGATTCAGGTAGTAAGTCTGATGAGAAAGATCTATCCCTGTCTAGGAAGGAGTTTATAGCAGATCAGAACTGAGACCCTGAGATCGAAGCTTTAAAAGAAACAACTCTCTCAGATGATGAGATTAAGAAAGTGCCAGTAGGGTATTATCTCAGGGATGGAGTGTCAATGAGGAAGTCGAGGCCACCGGCTATACCTGCGAGTGATGAATGGGCAATTGTTCACCAAGTTGTAGTTCCTAAGGTTTATGGGACTGAAATGTTAACTTTGACCACAGTATGCCCTTAGGACGACATTTTGGAGTGAATAAAACTGTAAACAGGATTATGAAATACTTCTACATACCTAATTTGGGGAAAGATGTTGTGACCTTTTGCAGAACCTGTCACACTTGTCAAGTCGGTGTCAGTTTGATAGGAGGCCCCACTGCGGCCTATACCTGCATTCGGTGAAAGCTTTCCAAAAGTTATAGTGGATTGTGCTGGCCGATTGCCAAAGACTAAAGCTGGCCATCAGTATTTGCTAACTATTATGTGTACTGCATCCAGAATCCCAGAGGCAATACCTCTCGGAAATATTAAAGCTAAAACTGTGGCGAAGTCTTTACCAAGTTTTTTACTTTATTTGGTTTTCCTAAAGAAATCCAGTCTGATCAAGGAAGCAATTTTACATTTGGATTACTCCAGCAGGTAATTTATGAACTGGGAAATTACATCGTCTGCATACCATCCAGAATCACGAGGGGCTCTAGAAAGATTTCATTCTACCCTCAAAACAATGATTAAGACAAACTGTGTACCACACAATCTCTCTCTCTCTCTCTCTCTCTCTCTCTCTCTCTCTCTCTCTCTCTCTCTCTCTCTCTCACTCCGTGCCTTGTAAAGGCTTGAAAAAGACATCATCGGACGCACGCATGCACATACCAAAAAAAAGACATACTGTGTTGAAAATGGAAAAGTCTGGGATGAAGGAATATATTTGCTTTTGTTCCCAATAAGACATTTGGTACAGGATTAACTGGGCTTTACTTCATTTGAATTTGTATTTGGTCATAGAGACCTTTGACCTTGTTAAAGGAACAGTGGATTGATGGGGATGTACATGTTAACTTGTCAGACTATGTTTTGAAGATCAATGATAAACTACTCCACGCCTGTAGTCTAGCAAGACAAAACTTAAAGATTTCTCAAAACAAAATGAAGTGTTGGTTTGATAGGAGGGCTTGCGAAAGAAAATACCAGGTGGGGGATAAGGTGCTTACCTTATGTTGAAGAATGTTGACAAATCCACTTCAGGTGAATCTCAATGGACCGTATGAAATAGTCTCTCAAATTAATGATGTGAATTATGTTATCAAAGCACCCGACCAACGTACACTAACACAGGTGGTACAGATAAATATGATAAAGCCTTATTTTGACAAGCAGGCTCCATCTGTGAGTGTTGCTGTCAAAACATATGAAACTGGCAACCCTGAGAATAAAGCAATTGACTCGTCTGAGACTTTTCACAAGCCAAACATGGTCCTAGTTAGGCTAATGAACTCGGTTGTTCTAGAAAATACTGATAACAGTTTGGCTCACCTGCAGCCGAAGCAACAACAACAGCTGAAGGAATTAATTCTGAAGTTTAAAGATTTATTCCCTGATGTTCCCAAGCAAACCAGGGTCGCAGTACATGATGTAGATATTGTTCAAGCCAAACCAATTAAACACCCATATCGCATGAACGTAGACAAGTGTAAATTGGATGAGCAGGAATTGAATATATGCTGGAAAATAATAATATTAGTCCTTCAGCATCAGTTTGGAGCTCACCCTGCGTTATTGTGCCCAAACCTGATGATAGTGTTAGATTTTGCACTGATTATAGGAAGGTAAATGCAGTAACAACAACAGATGCCTATCCTATCCCTAGGGTGGATGATTGCATCAATAAGGTTGGAATAGCTAATTTCTTACAAAGATTGATCTGTTGATAGGGTATTGGTGTGTTCCATTGATGGACAGAGGTAGAGAAATTTCTGCATTTGTGACACCATTTGGGTTGTATGAATACAATGTTTTGCCTTTTGGAAGGAAAAATGCTCCAGGAACATCCCAGAGAATGATTGATTCTGTAATTTGAGGGTTAGAACATATAGATGCCTATATTGATGACTTAGTCACAGGGAGTGACACTTGGGAAGAGCATATCTCTGCAGTAGAAAAGCTATTTGACAGGCTTTCCTAGGACAACCTTACAGTTAACTTGGCTAAGAGTGAATTTGACAATGCCACTGTGACCTGTCCTGGTTATGTTGTAGGTCAAAGCAAGCTGGCTCCTGTTCGGGCAAAAGTTCAGGCAATTTCTCAAGTTCCTATTCTGACTGCTAAGAAGGTTCTTAGAAGGTTTCTGGGAATGGATGGATGTAATCTTAAGTTCTGTAAGCACTTTGCTGCTATCGCTCTTCCTCTGACCAATCTCCTAAAGAAGGACCGAGCCTTGTCAGGAGGCATTTGATCGATTGAAAGTTATTATTTGAGATTAGGTCAATCAATGTAATGTTGTCAGCAAATTTAATTAGCAGATTTTGAGCTGTGGGTGGCAACACAAGTCATGGGTGCACAGAGAGTATTGGAGAGGGCCAAAAAAACAACCCTGTGGGGTATGTGTGCTGAGGGTCAGAGAGACAGAGGTGAGGGAGCCCACTCTTACCACCTACTGGCGATTTGACAGGAAGTCCAGGATCCAGCTACACAAGGCAGGGTGAAGGCCGAGGTCTCTGAGCTTCTTGTCGATACTTCACGCCTTCATATAACAACAATGTAATTCGTATGGCTACTGCTCTGCCCATGACTGCAAGGAACAACAGAGAACTTCGAAAACAGAGAACATCAGAGACACAAGCCTCCCCTCCATGGACTCTTCCTACACTTCCCCTGCCTCGGAAAAGCAGGCCATGTACACAAAGAAGCTCATAACCTGGACATTCTTGCTGCAAACCCGCTCCCACATTGGCAGAAAGATACAAAAGCCTTAAAGTGCGTAACACCAGACTGAACGATGGCTTCCTGTCTGCAGTTATAAGCCAAATGAATGATAAAAATGGACTCGATCTCACAGTGTAACGACGTGACCCTGCTCCATATGTCTACCTGCACTGCACTTTCTCTGCAGTGTTATGCCCGCAGCCCCCTCCTTTGTGAGAATCGCAAGGGCACTAGTGGGTTGGGTCAGTGGACCCAGGAAATGGGAGAGAGACGTGCCGAATGCCTCGTTCCCCAGCGATGCAAAATGACGCAACATTGGCCATTGTCTCTTGGAGACACATTTATGGATTGGGGACTAGGATACGTGCAAGCCCTCGGGCAAAGTGGGCTGGTTGAGAGAGAGATTGCATCACCCCCATCCTGATTGACATCTAATACCCTGCGAGTCAAGATAAAGAGGGGCTGTAGAGACGGCCCCTCAAACGCATCAGAAGAAACGCTAGCGATCCCGTAATAGCGGGAAGCCATTTGAAGGAAGCCACATGCGTTCGGTTCCCTTGTCTGGGAACCGGTGGCTGATACCACAGAAAACGACTTTGAACTAACAACGGGGAACCAACTCCCCCGACTCAACGGATTGGCCTCATCAAAAGACCCGGGCAAGTCTCTCTCCCCAACCCGAAAAAGAGCTGCATCTTTAATGACAATTGACTTTTATTTCTTCATCGGACAATACAGTAACCCCTAGACAAACGATAGAGTTATTTCTTATTGATGATTATGATTATACCCGCGCTTTAGATTGAGTATTGACGACATATATTATCTGATTATTTGTATTAATCCTATTTTTGTGCCCCTTTATGAATAAAGACTTTTAAAAATAGTGCCATCAGACTTCAACAGACCTCTCTATCTTTGCTGGTAAGTGACCCAGTTACGGGGTTCGTAACAGCAGCAACAATGCTTAGTTACAGTGAGTGTTTTGTCGTATATCAGCTCAATGTAGTGTTGTGATGTATCTATCTGTGTGGATGGTACATCAGGCAAGATTTTCACTGTAGCTCAGTACGTGATGATAATAAACAAATTCCCCATTTTAATTGTGTGGAAATATTAGACAGACTGAGCTTCTGCTTCGGAACCACAGAAGGAAACTGAACTGCTGTCATTTCAGTGGAAAGCAAATATATGGAAAATGCTTCAATCTCACATTACGATCTGCAGTAACTGGGATCAGGTGACCGGTGGTGTGTCTCCCATATCAATATCAGAATCAGGTTTAATAGCACCGGCATGTGTCAAGAAATTTGTTGTCCCTGCGGTAGCAGTAGAACCTAATTCATAACAATAGATTTTAACAATTGTGATTTAAAATAAGAATATACATATATATAGTACAAAAATGGAAAAAAATGTAATAAGCTATTATAATTGTGTGGAGCAATTTGACTGACTGGGTGTTGCTTTGGAAATTCTGAAGTGAAGCTGAACTAAACTTTACACATTTATGAGCTCAGATAAATACAAATGGCTAAATTCTCACATAAAGGGTCAGACACCCAGAAACATTGGCTGCACTTCAGCACCTCAAAACAGTGGAATGAAACAACAGAAACTATTGCAGAAAAAAAAAACATTGTCCACCCACAACGAGAGGACGTGACAGATCCGGATCTCACTGCCTTGTCTGAACGGGGAAAGATGAAGCTACACGTACACATAGAGCAGTGACCCGCAGATGCTGCAGATCTGCAGAAAAACGTGAACAGGAAACAGGATCAGGTCACGGGTGGAGGGTCTCCCACCTGAACCGGTGACTCTGCTCCTCTCCCCTCACATGCTGCCCGACCCATCCACCACATTCCCCACATTATTCCATATTTACCCCAGATACATGATTATTTTTCCACACCATATCTTCCCCGATCCCTTTCCCTCCACCTCCAGGTCACAGAGTCACCAGCTCAATTCCCATCCAGGTCCAAAACATAATTCAGACCCAAACAGGAAATGTTTACGTTTCATATAAATCAGTTCTGTGTTTATAAACACTAATTTCTGTTCACATTCCTCCGGACTCAGTGGACAGGAACACTGAAACATCAAGTGAGAAACAGCAGGAGGTGGCCATTCGGCCCCTGTAAACATCAACAAGATGGCGGCTGCTCTTATCCACATGTTTCTTTCCATTCACCGCCCTTGGAGTGGAGACATTTCCCCTCATTTCAGTCCCAGACAGTCCATCCCTGTTTCAGAGACTGGGATCCCTGGTTCAGCCGGTAATGATGTTGTGCATTTCAATATGTTCACCTCTCAGTCCTCGATTCCCTAAATGAAAGGGTTATCGCATTTCATCTTTCTTCATATGATGACCCCACCACTCCAGGGATCGGTCTGGTGAATCTTCATTACACTCTCTATGACAAATACTCTCTAATCTCTCTGTTAATCCTCTATGGAATTAATTTCCATCTTCTGCAGCCCCGTGTTGCCCCAACCACTCACCTCCCACCCCTGTCACTATTTCCACCTTCCCACCTCCCCCCTCACCTGGATCCACCTCTCTCTTCCCAGCTCTTGCCCCATCCCCACCCCTCACCTCTGTTCTCTGACTATTTCCCGTCCACTCTCAGTCCAGAGGGAGGGTCTCAGCCCGAAATGTTGACGGTCCATTTCCCTCCACAGATGCTGCCCGACCCACTGAGTTCCTCCGGCAGTTTGTTCTTTGGTCTGTATAACCCGTGTTAGTATGGGGAGCGGGATTTTACACCATATTCCAGGTACAATCCCAACAAAGCACAAATAATTGTCACTCTGCCCCGACCCTCCGGCAGTTTGTCCTTTGGTCTGTATAACCCGTGTTAGTGTGGGGATCGGGATTTTACACCATATTCCAGGTACAATCCCAACAAAACACAAATAATTGTCACTCTGCCCCGACCCTCCGGCAGTTTGTCCTTTGGTCTGTATAACCCGTGTTAGTGTGGGGATCGGGATTTTACACCATATTCCAGGTACAATCTCAAAAAAGCACAAATAATTGTCACTTTGTCCGGACCATCGGCCCCGCTTGCAGGGCAACAGTCTGCCGGTGTTTGCCCCCAATGTGGTGAATCCCTCTGCTCGCCACCACCGTGGGCTCAGACATTTCCACAGATGAGCCCCTCCTGTCCCCACCGGGACAAACATCCTGTCCGCCCCCTCTCTCACCATCTTCATCCTTTCAATAAAATCCCTCCCCGGGGAACCGGCATCAAACCGACGGGCCGAGCGGTCTCCTCCTACCTCTCGGCGATACATCAGACTCCGGCCGCGGGAGACGCTTCACAAACGCCCCAACTTCCCTCGGAGGGAAATGGAAATAAATCAGAAAGCGGACATTTCTCCGCACTGAGGAGGCGGTCGGCGCTTGAGCGGGAGACGGACTCAGCGGGGTAACGCCCACTCGGCCTGTCCGCCTCCGCGAATGGTTGTAACCTGTGATTGACATCGCTTCGCACCAATGGGAATAGCGCAGCTCCTGAATCCTCTGTTGACAGCGGTGCGGGGGGGGGGGGGGGGGGCTGGTCACGTGATTATTAGCCCAGCCGTTAAACCTATAAAGCTCGAGCACAGCAGCGCGTGGGCGACGTAAGACATCGCGCACGTGAGGGCAGATCCCGGTGTGGGGAGCACATGTGTGACGTCAGTCGCGCGTGGGGGGAGGAGCTGTGTGACATCACCTGTGGGATTGCGCTGGCATTTAAAAGCACCTTAATGGACTTTTCAGTGGGACAACAACATTAATCACGGGTTTCATCAGTGAATCCAGTGTTGTGGGATGTAAAGTCCCCTGTTATGTGTCCGGCTGTGCCGTGTTGTTGGTGGAGTGGGCAGCGTGGTGTTTGTCTCGATTTGGGTCACAACACCAGAATTGCCAGCGGGGTCCACACACAGTGTACTAGTCAACAGAAAACCTCTCGTCCCCGCAGTCTTTGTCTCCTGGTAAACTCAACACCCTGACAGTGTGGACCATAGATACCCCTGCCTCTCAGAGTCAGGGAATCACTCAGACAGCTGATCGCTGAGAGGAATTATATTTATTGGTCATTAAAGTTCGCCCAGATTCATTTGGACGGATTTGATGCGGAGTTCGGGGGTTTCACAGTGGACGGCCGAACTCTATCCGTTGTCCAAACATCCTTCCAGGTGAGGCGACACTTCACCTGTGAATCTTCCGGGGTCGCCCGTTGTGTCCGCTGCTCCCGATGCGGCCGCCTCCACACTGGTGACACCGGCTCCTCCGCGGTTGTGCGGGGTAGGGGTGTTTTTATCGGGTGTCGATATTATTGTTCCCTTTTGTGCGGGAGGTG